>NC_056731.1:927043274-927106971 GCF_019279795.1 Protopterus annectens
TATTTTTTTATATTTTCCCCCCAACAGATTTGTTTTTCAATTGAATTGTACAAATTATAGGTCACATTAAAGGTGGAAAAAGTTTTTAAATGATTTATTGCGGTCTCATTTATTTATATCACAAAAACCTGGCATTTGAACAGGGGTGTTAACCTTTTTATATCCACTCTATAAATATGGATAGCCTTGAAATGATTGTGGTTGCCACACCACACCCTGTCTGTGACCATCACAGTCTCACAACCTTGACCCTTTTTCTCTGATCCCTTTCACTTTTGGATTTAGGGTTTTACTATATATTTTTTTTTTTTTTTCATAATTGGGTCTGAACACTTTGATACAGGGCAAACTCGATCTGAAGTATTAGACTGGAGTTGAGAAAATTATGGGTAGGAAGGAGTCAGAACCCTGGAACCATGGAAGCTTCAAATTCAGTGTCAAGGTCATATCCGACGTCCTGTATGTTGAACTGGATTAAAATCGGAAAACATGGATGTATTGTTATGGCAAGTAAAATACTTTCAGTTGCAACTCAGAGTAATGTTCCCAGTCTTGGTGATTAGAAGAAACATCAGTAAATGAAAATTCCGTGTTTTATAGAGTATTTACAGATGTGTGATTGTATGAATTAGTATGACTGCTTATTGTTTTAATGTCTATGTGCTGGCAAGTAATTTTTTCAGCAAACTTTTTCTATTTCTTGAGGCATGGAACTCCTTACCTAACAGCCTAACAAGCAAAACCTCCATAACTGAGTTTAAAACTTCCCTAAAAGGCCACCTCACTAATAAATGGTTGTGCCCCTGCTCAACACCAGGGGAACAAGTGACATAGGGAACAAATCCCATAGCTAGATCTCCAATCTCCTACTGCAGTATTATCCAAAACTGATTGTTATACAACATCCATTTGCAATATGTCCACATTGTTGATTGGCCTCACAATTTTATCTAATATAAGAACTCTACACATCTTTACATCTTGTCATAAATAAATAGTTTCATGCTTGCTCATTATGTAAATATTTTTCATGCATGCTCATGTTTAAAAATTGTAACTATTATTTGTTTTTCTCTTTTATGTTTGTACCAATACTGTACTGAAATGTGGAGGTTTTCTCCCTGAGCCTCCGCTGAAAAAGGGCTGCCTGTCCAGATGGACTTTCCCGGTTACCAAATGTAAAATAAATAAATGTTGTTGCAGGCCTGAAAAGCAGTTGCAGTTGCAGGTGTGCAATCCCATGTGAAGATTTGCATTCTTATTTTTTTCCCCTTATTAATTTGCTCAGGAGACTGTCACCTCACGTTAGACTGCCAGGTATGGTTGTTACATATCACAACTGCTACCCAGATGGCCAGATTGTGGACTCTACACCACTTCCTTTCCCCAGAAACCAAATAAATAAGCATATGGTCACACTACGTTGCAGGGTATAGTGACACCAGAGGATGTAGCCATGTTAGTCTCCTGAGCCTAAGCCTACAAGATTTTAGGAAATTAGCTGAAGAGCTTTCTACAGTGTGACAAAACTCACAGAAAGCCAGATTCCTTCCCTCCACTTTAGGTAGTCAGGCCATAAAAAGGGAAAAGGGGAAAACCTCCCTCTGTTTAGGGGGATCAGAGTCTTTCTCAGAAGATAAGAAATACTTTTTGTATATACTTCACAGATGTCTTATGTGCACTTGATGAGTATTTCTTCATGTTCACTCCCCTCAAGGACATCTATTTTGGGGAGACTTTAATTTCATGAATAACCCTAGTATTTACAGCCTGAAAGATGTTTTTATGGCAGCATCTTTGAAGTAGATTGTCAAACTACAACCCCCCCCCCCAAAAGAAGTCTTTAAGACTCCATACATTTGTAGGTACAGTAGGACTTGTCTAACCAAACTGATCCCCCTCCTCAACTCTTCCCCCATCACCTCCTTGGACGTTACCTGTCTCTCTCCAAGGGAGAAGTAGTTACAAAGATTACTTCGGACAAATGTGTCTCAAACATAATCTCTTTAGGTTATAAAACAAAATTCATGACCTCTCTTTCTTTCATGAGGTTACCTCCTGTCTCATTGTATCAGTTTGAATTATCTCTCTCAACCATCTCTTGACTCTGGGAGCCAGAGAAGGGGCCCCTTGAAGGATGAAGGGAAGAGGTTTTATTTCAAATTCTTAGTTAACAAAAGGGAAGAGCGCATGAATACATTTTCTGAACCTTTCAAAATTAAACCTGTTCTTAATGGTAACAAAGTTCAAAATGTTGGCTCTGCAGTCCCTCTTCACCTTACTCATGCATGGTGCGTTCATGTTTGCATATTCCTATTTGCAGTGTGTGTAAGACTTTCCTTGTGTTCAGAACAGGCGACTTTCAATTCCATTTTACATCCTTGCCCTTTGGGATATCCACAACTCCCAGGGTGTCCATGAATTACCTTGCAATGCTAATGGTATTTCTAAGGATAGCACATCCAGGGATTTTCTGGAAGCCACAATGGACACCATATTATCTGGGATCCTGTTACTACTAGAAAAGGTGACCTTCATCAGTGACTTTTTCCTATTTCTTTCTGAAAGGCTGACTGTGACAGCAAGGGAGATTAATAAGAGCCCTGGGGTTTGTCAGCCATCATCCTCTTGATGCCCTTGGCAAGGTTCCATATACAAAAAAAAACAGTAATATCTGAAGAACTGATGGAAATGGTAACAGTTCAGACTACCTAGAGAAGAGAGCTGCCAGTGTTGTCATGCCTACAAAGGAATTTGCCCAGTGGGCTGCAGCCATCAGGACCAATATATTGATGCATTTCCAGCCCTTATTTACAATCCAGATGTGACAGCAGAGGTATTTGGGTAAGGTTTGGGCTGTGCATACCAGCAGTCTTAATGTTCAAAATCAGTGGAGTCCCAGACAGGAGAAGTGACAGTGTCTGAGAAATGTTTGATAATTCTGGCTGTCAAAGCACTCAAGACACTTAGGAAACCAGGAGTCCTGCTTCTGACCACAGATAAAATCGTAGTAGTGTAGTGCACGAACAGGAAGTACTCACTTGTACCACTTCTACAGAGCAGCCATGCAATAGTAGGAGTCATCACTGTTATAGATGAGCCTCAAGGTTTTATCCATAACCACAGAATGATTAGTAACCAGAAGTAGCAACTCAACAGAGACATCTTGAAAAAGGTAGTGGCAAAATGGGAGTTAAAAGTGAGAGGTTCATTCACTTAGACCACCACTGAATCTCAAAGTTTTGCAGAAGATTTCCATGCCAAGAATGGTGGACAAGTGGATATGTTCCCTTTCCCTTGGAGTGGATCTTTCTGTATGCATAAACCAGTGAACTCTTTTGCTACCCAGCGTACTGTAGAGGATTTGAGTAGAGAGACTCCGTGCAAGTCTTCTGGCCCCTTTCTAGATCAGAGACCATTTTCCCTGTTGGTGCAGTTGGGGAAGGATCCCTTTATACATTATACATCTGGTAATAGACCAGCTGACCTAGAAGGCAGTCATGATAGGACATAAACCTCCAGGGTTTCAGACTGACAGCATAGTTTGTCGGGCTTTCACTCTTCTCAAGCACTTATTTTCCAAAGACATGTTAAAAATTTAGAAAAATTGTAAAGGAAGCCAATAAACCTTACGATAGTGAAGTCATAACTTGTAAAGTGGGAATGATTCTGCATTTGGTGCAGCAAACACCATCCGAATCCCAGCTCTTCAAGCTGTTTCCTCATTTAAGGTGCATGTTCTGGCGGTCTCTGTTTGCATTACTCTGATGTTAGCAAACCATTTGCTGGTAAAACTGTTTCTAGAGTGGAGGATTGCACCACTTTCCCACCAAGGATTACTATCCTTATTTCTCCTTGTGACATTGTTTGTCCTTCAAAAACTGGCTGTGATCTGTTTGAGCCAGCAGCCTCTTTTCTGCTCTGATTGTTATTTTGAAAGATGGCCCTTCTTGTGGCTTTTTACCCAACCAGGAGGATTTCAGGTATGTAGGCTCTAATGTACAAAGAGCCTTTTACATTTTGCCAGAGGGGCAGTGTGAGCCTGAGAGCTACTCCTAATTTCATGTCAAAGGTGGTCACTGAGACTTCCCTTAGCTACAGTATTTAGCTGCCAGTTTTTTTCCCAAACCAGAACATTAAAAGCAAGAAGGTTTTGCACTTAGACTTGATCATGAATATCTTAGTATCATATAGATTGAATCCGGGACTTTATAGACATGTAGAACAATTCTTTACCCCTTTCTTTTCTAGTAAAGTTGGGCAAAGCCAGTCATAGCCAATTTCCATGTGGCAGGGTAATACCATTCTGTTCTGCTATGAAAGACTGGAACATTTTGCTGGGACTAGTTAAGGCCCATTCTGCCAGAGATGTGTCTCTTAAGCAAGTTTTTTTCTGAGAACGTTTCTAATTAGAATATTTGTGAGCTAGCTACTTGGTCCTCGATTCAAACCTTTTGTAAATGTTAAATGTTATAAGCAAGCTACCCTGTTCAGAAAGAGGACAGAATGAGACACTGTCATCCTGCAATTCTCTTTGAACACCCAACCCCTATAGATGAAAGGGGGTCATGTGCCATTGTTAAATTTTCCACTTCACCTTAAATAGACAATGCTTTGGTAGTCTTCCTGTATGTTATGAGTATTATTACAGCAGTGATCCATACTAAGAATGTAATACATTTGTATCCATCCACTCCCCATAACAGTAGATATTTGAGTAGCATCACTGTTGCATTAGTATCTCCCACCTGCCTTTCTCATTATGTTTTGTATTAAGGACAGTTTAGTAGCTGTGTTCGGGGGTGTGGGGGTTATCAGTCATTATTTCATCTGTTTTTGTAATCCACAGCTTGAGCTGTGCAAGAGCTACAGTGGTGATTCCCTACATTAGCTTATTGCTAAGCCATTCTTCTTTGTATTATTTATTGGGCTTAAAAGTAAACAAAGGGTGCTTTTGCCTTCACTTGACATGGCCATCTTCATCTGCCCCTATTATTTGGGACATAGGCCATTAGGGGTGAGCCAGCCCATGACAGGACATTGCTAGAGCTCTGGGAGTTGGACCAGCTGGGCAGGCATCCATCCATCTACAACCCCTTTTCTCCCATTTTTGTATATAGGGTTGAGGTGTCACATAAACAGTGACCATCATCTAAGGGTCTGGGTGCTTCTGTGATTTTTGCTTAAAGTATGGAAAGTCCCAATGTACACATTGATATGTAGGAGAGGCACAAGACTCTTCTTTGGTTTGAGGAAGGATTACAGTGAGAGACAGGGAAAGTTTGAGTTAGATAATATAGCAGTGTAGGAATGTGGTGTATATAGAGAAGTTGTTATTTTTCCTTATTTATGTTGTTCACTGTGTTTATTAGGTGCAATTGTTATGGAAAAACCAAATGTGAAGTGGAATGATGTGGCTGGACTTGAGGGTGCCAAAGAGGCTTTAAAAGAAGCTGTGATATTGCCCATCAAATTCCCCCATCTCTTCACAGGTAATGTCATGCATCTTCTTTTTTTCTTTTTTTGAGAAAGTGTGTTATCTTTTTCTTTGTAAATAATATATGTTATTCTAAATTAATTGAAGCTTATTCTGGTTTTTGTCACTGTACATTTAGTACTTAAGCATGTTGGTGACTTTAGGCATGGTGTTCTCAGACATACCTCTCAATCTGGAAACATCAAAAATTTGGATAAAGGCCCATGAAAATAGATACAAATCTGGATGCTGATTAACATAACATTTGCATAGATAATAATGCAACCCCACCTACTCCAGTGGAATTGTGGGATATCAACTTTCAAACGCAAACCAAAGAACAACCAAAATATGACCCCAGACCCTGTAGTAAATGGTAACATTTTTTTTTTATTGTGTAACAGTGATGTTCACTGGGAAGGGAGATGATGATTAACCTTAGGATTTTGTTTTTGGTGACTTGCAGTATGTGGGTTTTGTGGTAAAAGTGTGGTATTTAGTGGTAGGCAATATTCTAATCTTAGCAAAAGAATATTGTAGTTTTCTGGGACCTCCAAAAGTCATTCTCCATGGCCTACTGATCAGTGGTGTAGCTAGAGTTTGTGCCAACCAGAGCTGTCTTTGAGTTTGCCGTCTTTCCCCCTTCAAAAAATCATGGTAGAATGGGGCCTCCATACATAGCCCTCCCCCCTGCAGCCATACTTCTAAAATGATTATTAGGATAGACATCTGCTAAACACAATACAGTCTCACAATGAACAAACTTAGCATTAAAACTTCTCTGCCCTTGAAACTCGCATTCATTGAAACAGCATTGAAACTCACATTTTAAAAAAAATGCATCTGACCAGTGGCGGGTAAAGATTACCTTTGGGTTGTTTTCAAATCATAGGCCCCTTCTACATGAAAAACGTACATGTGTTCTTTCATACACCTTCCTGACTGTATTAAATTATATTCCTTGTATAATACGGCACACTTGTTACAGAGCGTTTTAAAGTTACTGTTTTGAAAAATTTTCCAGTAAGCAATGAACAAAACAAAATGCTTGAACCAATAATGGCAAAACTGTCCAACTCAGAACATTTCCATCATAAAAGTCTACTCAAATTTATACAATCCACCAGTATCAGTAAATATGCACAATTTCTGCAGAAGTAAAAGTCATCCAAATAATTCCACACTAATGAAGAGGTTGCTCCTAGCAAACAACTTTATATTTCATTATTTTATCTACAAGTATCTACAGTTACTCAGGCTATAGATAAGGGAAAGGAGGTACACACTGCTTACCTTGACCTTGCTAAAGCATTTGACACCATTCCCCATTCAGGTATTATTGATAAGCTCACCAGCCTGGGCATAAACCGTTATGTCACAAGATGGATCACAAACTGGTGCTCAGACAGATCCCATAAAGTAAGAGTAGCGGGATCTATGTCCGAATCCAGATGAGTAACGAGTGGTGTGCCTCAGGGCTTTGTCCTGGGGCCCCTCCTGTTTGGCATATACTTCTCAGAAGTACAGGCAAGCACGGAACGGCTGTGGTTGACTAATTTGCGGACGACTGCAAACTGGGTGCTATAATAGAGTCTCCGGCCGACATGGAGATCCTCCAGAAGGGCCTAAATGAGACTGATGCATGGTGTCAAAGCCATGGTCTCAAGCTAAATGCAAAAAAATGTGTAGTAATCCCCTTTGGAAAAAACAGAGTACCCGCAAACTACAACATAGGAGGTAATCCCCTGAAATCTGAAGAAGAAATAAGGGATCTAGGGACCCAAGTAGATAGTCAGCTTTCGTTTGATAACCATGTTGCCAAAGTGGTTAGAAAATCCTTCTATGTGACCCATCTGATCACGAAAGGGTTCGCATCAAGATCTAAGGATGTAATGGTGCCCCTCTACTCTTCCCTCATCAGACCCATTATTGAGTACAATGCACCAATTGGAATGTACCTGGCTAGACATCTCCAGCAGCTGGAGAGACCACAGAGGTACCTAACCAAGAGGATTACTGGCCTCAAACAGTTGCCCTATGCAGCACGATTGAAAAAGCTAAGACTGTTCTCTGTTGCATGCCACTTTCTCAGAGGCGATCTCTGTCTAACATACAGAGCCATGTCCAGCCCAGAATTGTTGAACATGCTCCATCTTAGCAAAACCAAATCTACTCGAGCTACACGCTCTAGGGATATAAACCTCAACACAACAATGAATAGAGCATGCTGGAGGGATAGATTCCTTTCGCAGAGACTTCCCTTACTGTGGAACAGGGTCCCGATGTACATAAGACAGAGCCCCTCACTGTCACTCTTCAAGAAGAACCTTGATGAATGGATGGGTAACAGAAAGTTCACACCGGGGATCATACCAACAGCACTACTAGATAGGGGCCAAGGGTACTAGCTGCTAGTACAAGGGTCTAGGGAACTACTAAAGGGGCGGTGAATACCACACACCGTGGCTGGGGTAATATATGCCTTCGGGCAGATAGCCCAGTACCAACCTATGAACCTATAAGTAAAAGTGTCTATTGCCCTTGAGAAATAAATTACCCATGTTTAGATTAAAAAAATGATAAGCTAGTAATATTGCAGTAGGGAATAGATGGCAAACTGATAGCTGTTTCATAGTTAGTGGGTATCTCTGCCAAAGAGGATATTCTCAGGACTGCAACATCCACCCCCTTTAAAAGGAGAATACAGTATAGTATCAGTAATCCAGCTACATGCTGTAGGAGTAGAACCCACAGCCTTCTGCATCAAAAGGCAAGCATTCTACCTGCTGTACTAGTAACACAAACAGACTTGGTATGAACAGCACTAAACTTCTCTCCCCCCGAAGAACTATGCAGCATAAGATATCTGGAAAAAGCCAAAATTTATTGGGGGGGCAAAGGCCCAAAACCATGGACACATTTTAAACATTACTTGCATAATCTTGGAAAAGTTGCTAGAAGAAAATGTTTTGTGTTGCGATGTGTTTCCAGACAGGAAGACAAACGTAGAAGGCTGTCATTATTTATTGAATTCAATTCTTACTGATTTGCCAGACAACCACAATGTTTGAGGGACAGACCAAAATCACACATACACACGCACTCTACATTCCAGCAAAGACTTGCAGACATGTTACATCCCAGCAAAGACTTGCCAGACACAGGTACATTCCAGCAAAGAATTGCAGGAAACTTAGACACAATTCAAATTAATTCAGCCCAGCAAAGACTTGCAGGAAATGTATGGACGCACACAATTCAAATTAATACATTCCGGCAAGCAAAGACTTTGCAGCAGGATATGGATATGCACATTAACAGTTACATTCCAGCACAGACGAGTTACATTCCAGCAAAGACTTGCAGCAGGATATGGATATGCACATTAACAGTTACATTCCAGCACAGACGAGTTACATTCCAGCAAAGACTTGCAGCAGGATAATGCAGCCCAGCAAAGATTTGCAGAAAACGTAGGGACGTGCACACACACACTTCAAATTAATTAATTCCAACAAAGACTTGTTCAGATTAATACATTGCGAAGACTTGCAGCAGGATATATTCCAGACTTTACACAGTTCGTTGAAATTAATGCAGCCCAGCAAAGACTTATAGCAGGAAACGTACGGACTTTACACAGTTCGTTCAAATGAATGCAGCCCAGCAAAGACGTGCAGCAGGATATATACACACACCAAACTTTCCATCATTCAAATTAAAATGTCACACACACAGGAAGCTCAGCAAAGACTTGGAGCAGGATATGCACACACTGGACAGACTTTACACAGTTCGTTCAAAATTTAAATTAATACAGAAAATATACACACAGCCCAGCAAAGGCTTGCAGCAGGATGAAAATAACATTTCTCTGAAAGTCTGAATGGAGCAGCCTAGCAAAGACTTGCACAGTTTGTTCAAACATACGGACTTTACACAGTTCAAAATATCACACACAGGAAACCAGCAGCAGAATACATAATAAATACACACACAGTTCGTTCAAATTAATACAGTCGCCCAGCAAAATATCACACACACAGCAAGCCCAGCAAAGACTTGCAGCAGGATATACATATACTGGACTTTACACATTTCGTATGGACTTAATACACAAACACAATTAATTCTGAATGGAGCGAGCTGCCCAGCAAAATATCACACACACAGATCTGAAATAGAGGATGGAGGAATTTTGAAAGGACGTTTTGAATGGACTTGCAAGAAATGCACAGTTCTTCTTTTCTTACCTCCTGGAGGCTGATCAAAAAAAAAAAATTCTAAGTTTGTTAAACCCCTTTCCTGTAATGAGTCTAGTCCAGATACAAATTTGCTGTATCCAAGACTGTTTGTAAGCTCCTGAGCCCACAAGCCTTCCTGTGCTGCAGGGAAGCCTTCTAGCTTATCAGTGGGAGTGGTAAGCACTAGGTAACCTATCTACCACATAAGGAGTGGGTTCTGTCCCAGAAATTGTAGTTATTGGCCGTTTGGGCAGTTTTTCCATCTCTCTCAACTTTCTGATTTTAAAAGCCTGCTTTTGCACTTTTCCCCCCGTTTCCTGTAACTATAGTCCAAATACAGATTTGCTATATCCAGGACTGTTTTTAAGCTCCTGAGCCCCCCCCCCCAAGCCTTTCTGTGTCGGAGGGAAGCCTTCTAGCTTATCAATAGGAGTGGTAAGCACTAGGCAACCTATCTACCACATAAGGAGTGGTTTCTGGGCCCAGCAATTGTAGTTATTGGGCATTTGGGCAAGTTTTCCATCTCTCTCAACGTTCCGGTTTAAAAGCTCGCATTTGGTCTTGTTTCCCGCCTTTCCTGAAACTAGTCTAGTCCAGATACAAACTTGCTGTAACCAGGACTGTTTGCAAGCTTCTGAGCAGTGCCAGAGCCTGCTCTTCAATTTTTCCCTTAGATCTACTAGTTCTCTCCTCTCTTGCACTTATACTACTCTTGCACTTATACTACTCTTGCACTTATACTACTTTATTAGTCTAGCACTTTACCAGACCTCTTTTAGAAGTTATTGTAGCACACAAGTGCTACCAGCACTAAACGTTCTACAAGGAAACCGATCTAGTACTTATTATCAATGCCCACCCTGCCAGACATGTCTAGAGGTCAGTTCCTTGTGCTTTCTCCTATTAACCTGGTGAACTTGGGCATCCTGAGGCAATGTAGCAAATGTCTCATGTACACAGACAGCCCTCTCCTCTTGCCTTCCAACACTCAGACTTGTGAGAGATGCACTTGTATATCCAAACTGAAAGCCACGCACTCTCCAGCCAAGACTGGAGTAGCTGGTCCAGAGGAGAAGGTCAACACTTGCACCACACCACATGGAAACCATAGCTCTCCGGAACACACACCAGCACTGCCTTCACATAAAAACACAAACCACACACCCACCTTCATGGAGGCTCTCAATAAAAATCTACGTAAGCAGCAGAGCCCTCCAAGGCAGAAACATACTCGACCACCACAACACAACATTAATCACGAGACACATAAATCTCCTAAACAGTGTGCCACTCAACCAAAGCCCCTAAGGCAAAACAGCATGCCCAACACACTAGTCATAGGTGACTCGATAGTGAGGCACACTGATGTCCCACTCACTAGGTTGAATAAGGAGAAAGTAACAGCTGCCTGTCAGGTGCCAGGATCCGACACATAACGCATCCACTCAGGTCACTCAATAGCAGGTACAAATATGACTTTGACTTTACGGTATGTCAAGTGATCCTGCTAATAACCTGCCACGTATATTAGAGAAGAGTCTTCTAACTCTTCACAGCTAACTATGGGTGGTTTTGTGAGATCTAATCCAGACAGGAACCAAGATGGAAGTGCGACGTCGGCTAGTAGCAGTGGTGAAGGGCGACCTGCTCCAATATGGGAGAGATTACTAGAGGAGACCAGAGCTAACCGTTTTTCCAACCCGTTTATGGATTTGGAAAGCGTTCCACTGCTTTCTCATCTGAGGCGAAAGTTTTGTTGAACAAATTGGAACAATTGCTACACAAAGAAACGGCAACTCAGTACAATAGGATGAGTTTAAAAAGATATGTGGAACTAGACATAGCTTTGAAAGGGCTCAGAGCTATAAAGTTCCCATCTATGCCAAAATCAACGGAAAAAGCTTTCAAACAGAGATGGGAAGTCACGGCTCAATGGTGTGCTATAGAATGGACCAAAATATTGTTAGAACAAGATGAGGTAAAACTTTTGGACATTAAAAAGATATAAATATAGTGTGGAATAATTTCTTAATGTTGGTTGATAAATCAAGGTTTGAGCTGGCACTGCATGATATACAAGATAAACTTGTGGTATTGGAGAAGAAATTGTGTGAACAAAAATTGTATAAACTTAAGAGACCTTAGAGACTATGAAAGTGGTACGGCCTTTTTTAGGCTGACGAATTGGAAAGCTAGGTCTCGGGTACGTTTTCAAGAAGGGTTAAGTACAACAGAAGGAGAAATGTCCTCAGCTGATACTAGCCGAGGTCAGAGTGACATGGAAGATGAGAGACAATTTCCTGCCCTTCCACAACCCAATAATCCACAATATATGCACACTAATTTTCATCCCAACCGGAGATTCAACCAACAGAAAAACCGACAGTACACTGAATATGAACAAGGGCAGCACATAGATGAGCCAAATTACTGACAATGGAACAAGAACAACAGAAAAAGAACTAGATGGTATTGAAAAGTCTTTTTGTGATACAACGGACTTAGTATTAAACCTTTCTAACCCGGTGGCATATTATGTGAAGGAATTGGTAAGATTTAGTTTGAAAAACAGTTATTTGTGTTTTGAAGTCAAAATTTACCATCAGTTGCAAGGAACCTCTATGTGTTTGTCTTTTGCCCCGATGTATGCAAATCTTTTTATGGGTATGTTTGAGACTGAGTATATTTATACACATTGTTTTTTTAAGAAATATGTAAAGAAATATTGATTTATAGATGACTTGGTCTTTTTATGTGATGGAGGTTCAGAATTTATTGAACAGTTTATAACAGAGTTACATGAAAATAGGTTCAACCTGCAATTTGATGGTTTACAGTGGGGAAATAAGATCCCTTTTTTAGATATAATATTAGAGGGTAAAATTGGTGAGTTGGTTGCCACTGGGCTCTATAGAAAGTTTGATGTAGTTAATCAATCTTTGTTAGGAAATAGTTGTCATCCCATCCGTACTTTAGAGTCATTACCATATGGTACATTTTTGAGAATATCTAGAATCTGCAGCGATAATGTTGATTTTGAAAAGGAGTTATTTAAATCGGCTAACATGTTTAAACAGAGGAAGTATAATATAGATGTTATAGAGAAAAGTATGGAGAGAGTTAGAAGAGATAGATACAGTAAAGATAATAATAAAATAGTATATAGACATCCAAAACCAAATTTAAAGACATATAAAGATGTAAATAGTTTCTTTGTAGTATTAACATGTAATTTGCTGAGTGAGAATGTTAAACAAGTTATAAAACATTGCTGGCAATTCCTAAGTAATTTTCCAGAGTTGAAAAGTTTAGTGGAACAGAATTTAGTATTTTCTTATAAAAGAGGGTCAAATTTAAAAGATAGGTTAGTACGTACAAAATTTTAAGAGACCACAAATTAGGTTAATGCAACAGATTCAGTTTTTAGGCACTGCACCCTGTGGAAGATGTTTAGGTTGCAGACATATATTGTACAGTCTTTTTCTAGTATTAATAATAATAAATTTGAAGCTGCTGCAACATTTAATTGTTTAACAAAGTGTAGTTTATGCTATAAAACGCGGTTGTAATAAATTTTATATAGGGCAAACAAAGAGAATGTTTAAGGTGAGGTTATTGGAACATTTAAGGGACATTAGATCAAATAAAGAGGAAAGTCCGTTAGCTCAGCATTTTAAATTATATCATGATAGTGTTCCGAAAGATTTAACAGCTACAGTGTTGGCAACAAATACAGGTAGAAAATGAGGATTATAAGAGAAACATATTATTGTATAAGGAGTCTGTGTTTATTTTAAAGTTTGGGACTTTGATCCCATATGGTTTAAATGTAGATTGTTGTCGGAAATGTGTTTTATAACTTTAAAAGCATGTTTGTAAGTTATGTTTGTTATATTTGTATTTAAGTAATTGTTTAATTATATTGATGAATTGTTTTATTTGATATCATGGGTATAAAAAGTGGATTAGTATTATTTGAAATTTACTCCTTGAAGGCTAAACATTAGCCGAGGTGCTAGAGTGTTTTGTAATAAAACAAGAGGATTTATTCAACTACAAGTTGTTGGTTATTAGGTACAAATATGACTCTCTCATTGTACATGTGGGTGTGAATGACCTGAGACCGTACATCCTTGGACTACATGAAAAGAGACCTGGAGGAGCTCTTAGATTATGTAGCCCAGGCGGGTATGACCCTAGCCCTGAATAGCATCCTACCATCACCCAGAATGATAGCACAGTACAACAGAAAATGATTGATTTCAACAATTGGCTACATTTCTGGTGTCATTCTAAGGGGAGCCAGTATCTGTCTACCTGGGATGACATGATTGACAGACATTGATACTTTGCCAGAGATGGCCTGTATCTGTCACCCTGGGCTTCTGGATACTGGCCAAAGCTCTTGCCACCCCTATAGTGCCTTTTTTAGGCGGTGTTCCAAAGACCAAATTACCACCATAACAACTACAAACAAATGCAATCTGAGGGTCATGTTGCTCAATGCTAGAAGTCTAAATCTCAAAATGCAATCGCTTGAGGCACTCCTTAAAATGGAGAACATCGACATTTGTGCTTTAATAGAGATCTGGTTCAAGGCAGCAGAAAGCACCCCTGCACTACCAGTCTGTAACTCATTCCACACCTTTCGGCCCCAGAACTTAGACCCGAACCTTCAAAGGCGGTGGTGTCTTCATGTTCATAAAGGATTCGCACATCTCCAGACCGGTAGCCCAATATAATGAATCAGAGATACTTCAGGTGCAGCTAACATTGGGTAAGACAGTGATTCAAGTCGTAGCCTGCTATAGGTTCCCAACCATGTCCCAAGACTCGCACCCCACGTTCCTATGCACCCTGGAGAATATTAGGGTCCAACCTAACACACTCTTACTAGGCGACTTCAACTACTCCTCTATTAACTGGGTAAACTATTCATGTGTCAATACACTTGCCCAACGTTTCCTGGAGTTCATTAATTCCAATGCCCTGGACCAGCTCGCTCTTACCCCCACTAGAGGTAGCAGCTTCCTTGACCTGGTCACCAATAACATGGGTGACCGTTGCTCTACACCAATAGTCAGCTCCTCCCTGGTTAGATCCGACCACAAACTAATCACCTTGGAAATCCACATCCCTCCTATCTTCCCCCAGCAAAGGAAACTACCATGAGAAACTTCTCCAAAACTAACTTTGGGTTCCTAAAAACAGAGGTGACTAACTTCATGGCACCTATGCAAATGGAGAATAGTTGCATGACTGCAGAATCATACACCAATGCACTGTATGAACAGGTACACAAATGCATGGATCTCGCCATACCCAGTAGAACCAAGGCACTCTCCTCCAAAAAAAGGAAGCCAATCTGGTGGGTCATCTGCCTTAAACAAACACTACAACAGAAGTAGGAAACTGATGGGGAATGAGGTGAAGTCCCAAGACTGGAAAAACTCTCATCTGCCTCAACAAAAAGTTCAGATCCCTCATCAAATGCTCTAAAGCTAGGTATGAAAACAGAATTGCAGCAGATAGTAAATACAACCACAAGGCCTTCTATAGTTATGTAAAGAATCTCCATGGCAATACGCAGATTTGCTCTGTGCTACTGCACTATGGTACATCCTATACCGAGCCAACAGATATTGCCAGTATACTGGCCGGCAGATTCAGTGCCAACTTTACCCCCTCCCCAAAGGACCAATCACAATACCAGTAGATTGCCAGGCACCCAATATTACTGCTGCACAGGTTAAAACAGCACTTTCCAAGACCAAGAATACAGCTTCTATGGGACCTGACAATATCCCTGGTTGTGTTCTACATGAATTACAGAGTGAATTGACACCTCATCTGTGTGCTCTGTTCAATCACAGCCTCACCTCAGGCTTTGTCCCTGCTGAATGGCGCACTGCTACAGTTATAACTCTCCACAAAGGAGGAACGGCTACAGACCCTGGAAACTATCACCCCATTAGCCTGGCGAGTCTGATATGCAAAGCTTTGGAGCGCATCATCAAGGACCTTATGTAACAGTTCACAGATAGCAACATTTGATGCATCTCTGGTTGTTAATGCTAGGAGCATTAATAATAAAGTTTTTTTTAATTAGAAAACTTGCTACGTTCCCACAAGATTGATGTTGTTATAGTTTGTGAAACATGGTTAAAGAACAATGACTGGAAACCAGTACTGTCAGGGTATAAATGTTTTTACTGTAACAGACATTCTAACAAAAAATCAGGTGGAGGTGTTATGATAGTGATTAAAGATAGCTATGAGAGTTGTGATTATTGCATGTTCAATGGTAACACCAAAACTATAGACTGTGTAACTGTGACAATAAAGACAACCCTGGAACACATATAACAATTGTTGAAGTGTACAGACTTCCAAAGTCAAGTGCAGATGACCTAGAGGAATTCATACATTTCTTACATGAAACACTGGAGGGAAGATTAATATTAGCTGGGGACTTATATTTACCAGAAACAGACTGGAATAATATTGATTCAACAACGTTAGTAAATAAATTATTCACAGAGTATATTCGGGAACAACAAATGCTTCAGATTGTAAAAAAAATACCACAGGACGGAATATACTAGATATGGTTTGTGTTCCCAAAGATATTACTGTAATTTCAAGTCCAAGTTTTAACACCATTAATGTGCAGTGATCATGGGGTCATAAAGGTTAATTTGTTGCTATATAATTCTGCCAAACTGAAATCTAAGCCAATGTACAGAAGGTTAATTGCAGATTATAGGGAAGCAAAACAGTTACTATATAAAATTGGAGTGAGGTATTCAGTTGAAAAACTGCAGATGGAATGTGGAACGTTTTGAAAGAGAAATTGAGTGCAAAAAGTGAAAAAAATGTCAGGATCTAGGCACGCAACATTGGGGGGGGGGGGTATATTTCCATAAGATACCTGATTAAGGTGAGACAAAAAATATAAGAAATGGAAGAGAGGTCGAACTACAACTTTGAAATCCGAAATAAGCGAGCTGGACAAATAGATTAAGCATAGTGTTAGACAAGATCAAGACAAATTTGAAGAAAATGTATATAAAGATATTGAGCATAATAGGAAACATTGTTATAGATGCACAAGATGTGGAAGGAGTAAAGATACACAAATTGATAAAACTGTGTGCAGAGTCTAAAATTTATTCTCTGGCACAACAGGTTATAGATATATTTATAAAATCTTATGCAAAACAGTTTGGCTCCACAAAAGGGGTGGTAAGTTGTCCTAGTGACATCCAAGTAGCCCCAGATACTGGAATCAAATTAGATTATATTGAAAAAGAACTGTGCAAACTGGATCCAAACAAAGCGCAGGAAGGAGACAGAATAAGTAACAATGACCTGAGAACACTTAAGCAAGAACTTACACTGCCATTACATCTATTATTCACTAGGTCATAGAGATTCCTCAAGATTGGAGACATGCAGTTATTAAACCTGTCTTTAAAGGAAAGGGGAGTAGGGCAAATCTAGAATCATATAGACCCTTAAATCTACTTTCATATTATGGAAAAATAATGGAGAAGGTAATACTGGATAAGTTATTGTCAGAACTGGATAGGTTGGGACTTGAAACTGTATATCAGCATGCATATGTTGAAAATAGATCTATTACCACCCGTAACATTATGTTCTATAACAGTATAATAGCTATGAATGAAAAATTGTGTTGTGATATGATTTATATAGATTTAACTTCAGCATTTGACAGGGTCATGCACAAAACACTGATCAATAAATTAGTACAACTAGGTATTGATGTACTGTTGATAAGATGGATAGCTGCATGGCTTGCAAATAGGACATGGCAAGTATCGCACACCAGCTGGACAGGTGAAATCCTTGGTTACAGTCAAGGTGTCCCACAGGTCTCTGTAGGTAGGCCCTTACTTGTTTAGATTGCATCTTTCAGACCTTAATGTTTCATCTGAGGTGTTCTGCCGTCTATATGCTGAAGACCTGAAATTGGATAAACTGATTACAAGTGTTACAGATGAGGCATGTCTGCAAAATAATTTGACAAAATTGACCATTTGGGCACAGGAGAATAAATATGTTGATAAATGCATCAAAAACTAAGCATATGCGATTTGGGAGGCATAAACTGAAAGGTGAATATTTAATATAGCACACAGTGATTGAAACTGTAGACTCATTTAAGGACCTAGGTATATGGGTAGATTCAGCTATGAGTTTTTCTAATCATATCAATCGTTTGGCTAATGATAGTTATAGAACTATAGGGTATATAAAAAGATTTATAAAGTCTAGGAAATCTAACCTAATGACGTCATTGTTTGTTAGTTACATTAGACCCAAACTTGAGTATGGAATAACAATATGGAAACCCTATAGGAAAACAGGCATGAATAAACTGGAAAGAGTACAGCGGAATTATACTAAGGGCATCCATGGATTTGAAAATCTAAGTTATTATGAAAGACTAAAATATCTGAACGTGTACAGTGTCTCTTACAGATATTTGAGGAGATCGTATTCAGATATATAGGGCATTTAGGGCCAACTACCTCTGGGAATGTTTGGGGTTATCAAAAAGTACTAGAGAATTGTCAGATAACCTATGTAGAAGATTATGTAGGAATGAGAAGTGTACTAATTGGTTCTCTGACATAGTAGCTGATGCTTGGAACAGTCTACCAAATTACATTAAAGCAAGTATTAGTTTAGATAGTTTTAAGAACAACTTGGACATTTATTATGGGAACAAGTGATGTTATGTAGTCCAATCTCGCCTACATTCTTACCTGTGGGTTCGGAGCTAAATGTCGGCTCCGACGCAGCCAAACTTTTTTAGCTCAAAAGTCTTTCTATTGGCTGGGCTAAGATGGTATCCCATGCTGCACTGCTCTCTATCCCCAGATCTCGTTTGCCGCTCGTGTAGCTCGGACGTGGTTTCACTCTTGGCTGTGTCTAAGTACCCTTTTTCTTCCTTATCAGAGAAATTTGTTGCAAAAAAAAAGCTATTTTAATAGCTATTGTGTGTTCTTGTCTTGTGGAAAAGTTGCGTTTTTGATTGTTTTTTCTGTGGTATCCCACTAGCTGTTTCCAACAGGCTAGGCCCGTTTTCAGTTAGAGGACCTAGTCTGTCCCCTTGCTTTCCTTGTGTCATAAAAGTTCACCGGGACTAAAAACCATTTAAATTAGAGGTATTAGTCCTTTCCACCTTGTGTTTGTGTCTAAGGATCGTTTAACTTAGAGATCTTATGGTATTTTGTTTGTTGCAGGCTTTTTCCCGCCTTGTGACTGTTTGACCATTGGTACATTTATTCGGTGGTTATTTTTTGTTGGTGCCTTATTATTGTTGGTTAACTGTGTCCAAATATGCTAAGGAGCACAAGCCCTCGGGCTTCAAGAAATGCTCTAGGTGCAGTTATAAAATGTCCATTACCGATGGACACTCTGTGTGTATTGTCTGGGAGCGATTCATCTCCAGGAGTTGTGCAGCTTCTGTCATGCCTTTAGTCTGCGAGTTCTTCAGGAAAGGAAGAATAAATTGATTTTGAAGGGACTTCTGAAACCCTCCTTCGAGGAGGGTCTGGAGAGTGCTTCCAGCTCTAAGGCAAAATCCTCTAAATCAAAAAAGAGATCTCCAGCTCCATCAGTCTCCTCGGAGCCACCGGAGAAAATAGCAAAGTCTGCTTCGACATCCTTGGCTCCATTGTCCTCTGGGCCACAGGAAGTGTTAGTTGTTATGGAACCTGCTTTGGCTCCAATCTTCTTGGAACCTGTTCGGAGCCGATCGCCTGGCATTAGGCCAGTATCCCCTCCTCGCAGGTCTCCTTCGGAGAGGAGGTCTCTATCTCCTTCTCTATTCTCCAAATCCTCCAGGACCTTCTCAGATGTGGACGTTGATAGAGTGGTGCAGAGACTCCTTCAGTCACCAGTTCTGGCAAAATTGTTCTTGGCTCCGACCCAGTCGGCTCCGGAGCCGATTTCTCAACCTGCTTCGATACTTCCTCCTCCAAGCACACCTCAGCTTTCGGAGCCGGAGTGCTCTGCTCTGTGTGATGTCCCTATGTCTGTTCTGACAGCCCCTCCTGGCTTATAGGTGCCGACATCCGCTCCGACCCCATCGGCGCCGTCCACGGGGTTCAGGACGCAGGATTCTTCGGTCGGACCCAAGGGAGAGGCTTCGGGATACCTCTCAGTGCTTCAGTGCAGGGAAGTTTGACTCCTGTCGTGGCTTTGGAGGCTGGTCGTTCTTCGGACTTGGGGGGGGGGCAGCCTTCGAGGCCATGCGGAGTACGCTGGCCAGGTCATCAGCAGCATCATGCGAGTTGGTCATTCTGTCCCCTACTACACTGGTGCAGGTCCCTGATCACCATCTATCTCTAGACAGCGGAGCCCCAAGGCCTCAGGGTACCCCCATGAGTAGTCCTCACATTTCTGAGGGCCCCTCAGAGTTTTTGCCTGAGGAGCCACCCAGAAAGATGATGTGCAAAAAGAAGTTGGGAGGGTGACCTAATGGTTAAGGTGTTTGCCTTACACACACGAGGTGCAGGGTTTGAGTCTCACAAGGAATAAGTGGCTAGGCATAAAATGGCTCGCAAGGGCAGTTAGCCTAGTACTAATCTATGAACCTATGAACATAGATTCCCAGGATGAGTCTCTCAGATCAGACACCGACCTCGAAGAATTGGAGGGGTCCCCCAAGCCATCCTCTGAGGATGTTTCTTTCTCTGACATCCTAGAGATTTTGAAACAAAGAGGTGACTGGCCATCCAAAGCCCCCTCCGAGGAGGAGTCTGTCTTCCTGAAGGCTTTTGGTGCTCAGCCCTCCGCCTCCTGGGTATCTCCACCCTTCAAGCTTCTGGATTTGGTTTGTTGAAGGGTGTGGGAAACCCTTGACTCTATGGAACTAGTCCCCAGGAGACCCAATAAATTTTTGTCTGCTTCTCATAAGGAATTTCTCTCCAAGGGAGTCCCTGTGGATGCCATGGTGGTGGCAGCTGCCACTCAGAAGGAATTAGCCGAGACTTATTCCACCATCCATCCCCCTAACAAGGTGTCTAGGACCAAGGACTGGTACAGGAAGCGTACATTTTCTTCAGTGACCTTTACCTTATGGTCACTGAATTATTTATCACACTTTACACTGCTCCAGAGAGAGCTCCTCAAGGAGCTTGGAGATACTCTCACGGGTAACATTTCTGAGGTGGTGGCCCAGACGGTCAACGCTCAGATGTCTACCCTCAGTTCCATTGCAGACTCCTCCATGAGGCTAATCTCCTATGCCGCTGAAGGAGCGAGGAGGGCAGCAAGTTCAGGAGTTGCTCTTAGGAGGCAGGCCTGGATGCGCCTTTGTCATTTCGTGGAGGCCTTCAAGTCTTCATTCACCAATGCCCCTTTTGATGGTTCCCCTTTGTTCGGAACCAAGGTGAAAGACACATTCACCAGGTGCGAGCAGGAGGACGTCTGCCGTAGGAGTCTGTTTTTCCCTTCCCTCTGGGCCTTATCCCAAGGCCCATAGGGGTGGCAAAATGTGGTTCAAGAAACCGCAGAGGTGCACAAGGTGAGCCCCCCTCCAGAGGCAGGGGAGGGGGTGGTTATTCAGGGAGATGCCACTCTAGGGGCAGAGGAGGTACCTGCAACTCAGAAGACCACGATTCCTTTCGTGGATGTCCTTCAAGGATGCATCTGCAGTCATCACATATGGGTTGTCCCGCCTCAGGCAGCCCTTCGGTCGGCCGGATTCCAAAGTCTGGGTCCGGCGTCGGCTGATGTCGCCCTTTCCCCGACGTCAGAGCGCTTGGGGTATAAAAGCGTCAGCCGATGCCATCTTCCTCAGTCTTTCTTGCCGCGTGGTGCCCGAAGCAGAAGCAGTTCGCAAGTGCCGGATTAGCCAGCTCCTGTAATTCAGCTACCGAAGACTTCAAAAGCTAAGTACCCCGTTGGGGACTCTTTCTTGCCTCAGCCGATGTCAGATAAAATTAATAATTGCTTAACTTGTGGGAAACAAATACCTCATAAGGATTTCCACTCTTACTGCCTCCCCTGCCTAGGCCCAGACCACGACGTCTCGGTCTGTTCAGCCTGTGCTTCCTTCAACCGACGCACTCTTAGACGTCGGGCGGAGTTTGCAGAGGAATTTTTTGGGGCTAGTTTTGCTTACAATATGCCGTCGGAGACTCCAACTTCCCATTTAATTAAGAAATGGAAGGACAAGGACCTACACACGCGGGCCGCGGTTTCGGCCGAAACCACGGCCAGGCCTACCGAGAGTGTCTCGGTCTCGGCTGAAACAGAGTCCTTGGTACTTCCATCCACCGAAACCGCTCAACTGACAATCTCTGCCCCGGAGGCCCCTGCTGAGTCGGTTATTGAATTTCCTTCAGAAACTGGTGTTTTGGAAACTTCTGACACCATTCCTCTAGACAAAACTACACCAGCACGTGGTGCAGCCAGGCCTCCTGCATCCATGTCCATAAAGGCATTCACCAGGGCTAAAGCTGCTAAACACACAAAAACTATGCCTCCCAGGGTTACTCCTCAGGGACCCACTACAGGTTCACAGATTCTAAGTTTAGCAGAGGACCTAATTTCCTTAATTAGGGGCTCTCAGCCCCATCCGGACAGGGGCTCTCAACCTCTTCCAGACAAAAGGCCCAGGGTTGTGAGCCCTCTGATCCCCACTCCTCAGAGGAGGCCTCTGATGGCTCTGCTCTCTCGGACTACCAGGAGGAGGCCTTTTCGGCCTACGAGGATTCTGATGCAGAGGAATCTATCCCCTCGGCCTCCCCTCCTGAGGAACTTTCCTTCGGGGAGACCCTGCACACTATGAGAGAGCATTTCAAATGGCAGGGCCAGGAATTCTCTGATTCCAGGAAGAGATTAAGAACTTTTCTGCATTTACCTCAGCATAGACCTTTGGCTATTCCTCCTGTTTTGAATGTCATTGATGATGTGTACTCTGAGTCTAGCATAACCCCTGACGCTCTTCCTCCGGCCCCTGTCAAACCCGATAGATACTACAGGGTCCCGGACTCGCATCACTTTCTTTACAAAGCCCACTCTGCTGACCCAGAAACTATTTCCCAGGGCCCTAAAGGGGTTGCAGCTGCCACTGCTAAAAATCCACTCCCCTCTGAGAGGGAGTCCAGGGCTTTAGAGAGATGGGGTAAAAAAGTGTATACTTCAGCTACTCTTTCTATGAGGGCATTAAATTGTCAATTTCATATGATACAGTACCAAGAGTATTTGTTAGATGAATTGCATAAGAAACTGTCTTCTCCTGAACCCCTAGATCGCAAATCACTTCAGGATCTGGTACATAACTCCCAGCAGGTTAGCAACCATTTCTTGCAGTGTGGTTATGATGCATGGGAAGCTTCATGTAGGTCAGCTATGACTGGTGCAGTCATACGCAGGCATGCTTGGCTGAAGGAACAATCTCTGCCAGACCATGTTAAAGCTAAGCTTCTGGATGCTCCACTGGAAAAGCAAAAGTTATTTGCCTCCACTGCTCAGGAGGTCTTAAAGAAATTTGAGGAAAAGGCAAAATCTGTACAAACAGTCAAAGATTTTCTACAAGTCCAAACGCCAAGATTCAGCAGAAATTGGCCTGCCAAGAATTGGTCCTTTCCAGACACAGAAAGATTTCAGAGAGGCAAGAACAGGCGTGCCAGAGGTAGAGGGCAAGCTAGAGGCTCCTACAGAGGACGTCAATGGCAGCCTCCCAACCCGAGAGGTAGTGCAGGACCTACAACTGCTGCACAAGGACAGACTCAATGACTTCACTTTGACTCCGCCAACCAGGGCTCAATTAGAAGTACCTTTGGGCGGAAAGCTTTCTTTATTCTCAGAAAATTGGCACAGTATTACAAGAGACAAATGGACACTGCAAATAATAGACAAAGGATACAGGTTCCATTTTCACACATTACCAAACAGAAAAGGCATGCCAGACCTGCCACCAAATCAAAGGGCAGAGGCTTTGAAACAAATCTCCAACTTAATGCAAATGAAAGCTATAGAAAAGGTTCCTATTCCAGAACAAGGCCAAGGATTTTATTCCAGACTATTCCTTGTTCCAAGAAAAGAAAAACAATGGAGGCCTATTCTCGACTTGTCCGCACTGAATACTTATCTCATTGTGCCAAAATTCAAAATGCTGACTCTACAGCAACTCCTTCCCATGCTGGGCAAGGGGTCTTGGCTGGTAACTCTGGACCTCAAGGAGGCATACCTGCATGTCCCTATCTGACAAAGTTGCAGAAGGCACCTCAGATTTCTTGCAGGTTCAGAGCATTATCAATTCTCAGCATTGCCCTTTGGCTTATCTACTGTACCCAGAGTATTCACGAAATGCCTGGCATCAGTAATTGCACACTGCAGACTTCAGGGGATTCAAATATACCCATATCTGGATGACTGCCTTATACAAGCGGACAGCCAACAAACTTTGGTAAAGCATTTGAATTATGCCATCCACCTACTTCAGGCCTTCGGATATACAGTCAACATTCACAAATCAAGACTTGTTCCATCCCAAACAATAACTTTTCTGGGTGTGGATCTAGACACAACCACCCAAATGGCTTTTCTCACAGAAGAAAAACAAAGACAACTACCGGATTCTTTCAAGAACCTGACCAGACAAACTCAGCTGACTGCAAGGAAAATCCTGCAGGCCCTGGGTTACATGGCATCTTGCATTCTTTTGATTCCACAAGCAAGGCTGCATATGAGGAAACTACAATGGTACCTAAGGAGTTTATGGACTCAGCACAGTCACAGCTTAGAAGCTTTGATCCCACTCATTCCATGCCTCCAAAAGGAATTTCTGTGGTGGGCTCAAGCAAGCCAGTCAAACAGGGGTCTGCCCTTCAGCAAACCAATAGCCAGCCAAACCATTACAACAGACGCTTCAGACCACGGTTGGGGAGCACACATGGAGGGCAGATGTATTCAAGGACTATGGTCACAAAAGGAGCTATGCATGCACATAAACCAAAAGGAAATGCTGGCAGTGATACATGCAATCGAGACCTTCAAACTCTTCCTGCATCAGGGCCACCTGTTAATAAGGACAGACAACACCACAGTTAATGTGGTACATAAACAAACAAGGAGGTACCCATTCCTACCCTCTTTGCAGACTGGCAATGAATCTATGGGAACTTTCCCTGAAGCTCAATATAGAGCTGCAATCACAGTTTGTGCCAGAAAAAGACAATATACTGGCGGACAGCCTAAGCAGAAATATCATGGATGCACACGAATGGATGCTGCACCCAGACATCTTCTTTCAGATAACACAATCATGGGGGAGGCCAGACATAGATCTTTTTGCCTCACACCACAATCATCAGCTGAAGAAATTCTGCTCAAGGACATATACCACCCACAAGCATAGAAAGTGGACGCCCTCTCTTTCAGCTGGAGAACTCTAACAGTGTATGCATTTCCACCTCTTCCATTAATGACCAAGGTCTTACTGAAGATCAGGACAGAGCAGCCAAAAGTGATTCTGATAGCTCCGGACTGGCCAAGACAGCACTGGTACCCACTGTTAAAGAGCATGTCACGCACGAAACCGTGGCCTCTTCCTCAATGGCCACTTCTCCTGAAACAGCACAATTACAAAACTCTGCATTCCAACCTGAAAACCTTGCAACTAACAGCCTGGAGAATACTTTGACTTCTTCCCAGGATAAGCTATCCAAGAGAGTGAAGGATATCATCATGGAAGCTCACGACCCTCCACAAGAAAGGCTTACTCAGCAAAATGGAAAAGATATCGCACTTGGAGCACCACAAAGGGCCTAGATGCGACAGTGATGAACATGGCACATATCCTGGAATACTTGGCAGAATTGCTCCACAATGGCCTGTCTTACTCCTCCATTAAAATCCATGCTTCAGCAATTTCAGCAGAATACAATACTGATCCACCCGTCTTCTCTCATCCTCTCCTAAGGCAGTTTCTAAGAGGAATTAAAAACATCAATCCTCCAAGGAAACCACCAGTGCCTACATGGGACCTTAACTTCGTGTTGGAAAAACTAACACTGCCTCCCTTTGAACCAGCAGCATCTTCGGAATTACAGTTCCTGTCTTGGAAGACTGCCTTCCTTCTAGCCATAATGTCAGCAAGAAGAGTATCTGAGTTACAGGCCCTCATGGCAGTACAACCATTTCTTATTTTTCATCAGGACAGAGTCTCATTGAGAACCAATCCTTCATTTATGCCAAAGGTGGTATCCAGGGTCTCATTGAACCAAGCTATTCACCTGCCTACCTTCTTTCCAAATCCACAAAACAAAGGGGAAAAACTTCTGCATACCCTGGACATTCACAGGCAGTTGCACTACTACTTGGACAGAACTAAAACTTACAGAAAAACTGACCAGCTGTTTGTAGCATATGCTGCTGGTGCACAAGGAAAAGCAATTTCCAAACAGACAATTTCAAAATGGATAGGGAATTGCATTTGATTTTGTTGCTCCTTTCATGGAAAAGCTGTGCCAGCTAACATTAGACCTCATTCCACCAGGGCCACAGCCACCTCCACAGCCTTCTTAAGAGGGGTGGCTACCAAGGACATTTTAGAAGCTGCTACATGGAGCTCCGTGCATACATTTTCCAAGCATTACAATTTACCTTTATATTCCAGATCCAGAGCAGGCTTTGCTATGGCAGTCCTGCAGGGAATTTTAGCTACACCTTCTTTTACTTAGTTCCTACCACCCCCAGATTGGCTATGGTATTCTACCCATATGTGATGACTGGAGATGCATCCTTGAAGGACAGTACAGTTTTGTACCTACCATAAATGTAGATGTCCGATAGGTATGCATCTGCAGTCAGGTTTTCCCTCCCTCCTTCCCCTCTGTGGTAATTCTTGGGTACTTATCCCCCTCATAGCTAGCTGGGGTTATCTATTATGGTGTATTCGTTTGATATATATATATATATATATATATATATATATATATATATATATATATATATATATATATATATTTCTGTGCATGTTTGGAATTTATTGCATTTCTCCAAATTTAGCCTTCCTTAGAGGGCACCTGGCATCTGGGGCAAGAAAATCTGAGGAAGATGGCATCGGCTGATGCTTTTATACCCCAAGCGCTCTGATGTCAGGGAAAGGGCGACATCAGCCGACGCCGGACCCAGACTTTGGAATCCGGCCGACCGAAGGGCTGCCTGAGGCGGGACAACCCATATGTGATGACTGCAGATGCATACCTATCGGACATCTACATTTATGGTAGGTACAAAACTGTACTTTCTCCCTACCGCTGCTCCTGATGGGAGGCCCAATTGTGAGTTTCTGGAGCCAGTCGGGGGTCGAATCTCGTTATACCCGGAGGCCTGGCAAGACATCACCCAGGACCAATGGGTTCTACGAATAATTTCCAGAGGATATGTCATCCCTTTCTCATCAAATCCCCCTCCAATCAAGAAAATCCCGGATGTTCCACCCAGTCAAAGGGAGTACGCAGCTTCATAATTTTCAAAGCTGCTAGAAAAAGGAGCCATCCAACATGTCCCCTCAGACCGGATCGGATTAGGGACTTACTCCAGATTCTTTATGGTGCCGAAAAGGACAGGGGACCCGAGACCCATATTGGATCTCAGTCAATTGAACACCCATGTGCAAAAGTCCAAGTTCCGAATGGTCACATTGCAGTCTATTCTCCCATTGTTGGGAAAAGAAGTGTGGATGTGCTCCATCGACTTCAAGGATGCTTACTACCACATAAAGATGGACAGGGCATCCAGAAGTCACCTACGCTACCGGCTGGGAGCCAGTCATTTTCAGTTTCGAGCCCTGCTCTTTGGTCTCACCACAGCCCCCAGGGTGTTTACCAAATGCATGGCAGTAGTGACTGCTCACTTGAGACATCAGGAATTACAAGTGTTTCTGTATCTGGATGACTGGCTCCTTACTGCCACCACCAGGCATCTATTACTTCAGACCAGGGATGCTACTATCAACCTATGTCAACAGTTGGGCATCACACTGAACTGGGAAAAATTTGCCTTGTTGCCCTCACAGCGTGTCACTTTTATAGGCGCCGAACTAGACACCGTCCTCATGCGGGCGTTCCTACCACAGGAAAGAATAGTCCTACAACAACTTCACACCTTGCTCCCTCTGAGAAGAGCGAAGGCAAGATTGGTCCTCCAACTGTTGGGGACAATGGCTGCTATGATTATGTTAGTTCCTCTGGCAAGGTTACATATGAGGCTCCTTCAGTGGCTACTCTTTGTCCGGTGGTCTCTTCAACGTCTTCCACTTTCTCACCCTATTCTACTCACAGACAGGTGCAAGCAGGATCTCAGTTGGCTTTGCACTGACAACCTGAATGTGGGAAAGCCCTTCGTTCCTGTGCCCCTGCTTGCCATGGTGACCACGGATGCCTCCTAGATGGGGTGGGGGGGGCATTATCTAAGCAGGACAGTCCAAGGCACGTGGCAAGAGCACAAGATGCATCTGCATATCATTGTCCTGGAGATGAGAGCTGTGCTACTAGCGTTGCAAGCAGTTTTGAGTTTTCTTCCACTCGGGACTATTGCAATCCATTCTCGGGACTATTGCATTCCATTCAGACAATATGTCAGTGGTGTGGTATCTGAACAAGCAGGGAGGAACCGAGTCTTATCCCCCTTTGCAGAGAGGCCATGCGAGTGTGGCAGTGGGCAGCGTCTTCCCAATGTTTTCTGGTGGCAACGCACATTCTGGGGAAGTCTAATGTGATCGCAGACAGGCTAAGCAGAGCTATTATGATGCCTTACGAGTGGTCCCTGAACTGTCAAGTTGCGGAACAGATCTTCTGCAGGTGGGGTCAGCCTTGCTGTGACCTTTTGGCCAGCCCCTCAGTGCCAAATGCAGCAGCTACTTCATGTTGATCCCCCCTCAGGGGGAGTCACCCAGGGACGCTCTATTCCACGATTGACCCTCCGGTCTGCTATATGCCTTCCCTCCGGTCCCCTTGCTGTCAAAGATTATTCAGAAAGCGCAACCCTTGGGAAGCAGAATGATTCTGATTGCCCCACACTGGCCTCATCAAATTTGGTTCCCCTTTCTCCATCCCTATCTCATGATGCTCCTTGGATTCTGGATCCACAACCAGACTTAACTGACACACATGTCAGGGCAGCTCCATCCCTCTCTTAGGACGTTCCGCTTGACAGCCTGGCTACTCCGCTTCCGTCATTAGTTAGGCTTCATCATTTTTCGCCGGAGGTGGTTCATATTTTATCTTCCTCTCATAAGCCCTCGACCAGGAAGATTTATTATAGCAAATGGAAGAGGTTTTCAGTCTGGGCGCATGCCAAAGAGATTGACCCTTACACAGCTCCAATTTCATCTGTATTGGAGTTCTTGTTTATGCTCTTTAACCATGGTTCAGCGGCCGCAACCATTAAAGTCCAGTTGGCGGCGATGTCTACCTTTCATGTTACAGATGAGCCTAGCCTGTTGGCACATAGACTCTGTAAGGCTTTCCTGAAGGGTACTTTACTTCGTCCTCCAGTATCGGAACCCATTATGCCTTGGGACTTTGTTCTACAGGGTCTTACTTCACCCCCCCCCCCTTTGAGCCTGCAGCCACTTGCGATTTAAAATTCTTAACTTGGAAGACTGTCTCTTTATTAGCCATCACGTCAGCCAGACACGTTTCGGAGCTTCAAGCTTTATTAATCAAACCCCCTTACTTGATTTTTCATAAGGACAGGGATTCTCTCAGACCGAACCCCTCTTTTCTTCCCAAAGTGGCGTCAGTCAGTAACTTTAACCTATCTATTGAATTGCCAGTGTTTTTCCCCAGTTCTCAAACAAGGCAGAATTCAAATTTCATCAACTGGATGTGCACAGACAATTGCGTTTTTATTTGCACAGAACGAAAGACCTCAGAAAATCTGATCAGTTGTGTGTTTCCTTTTCGGAAAACAGAATTCGGTCTCCTGTCTCCTCACGTTGTCCAGTTGGATTTCCAGTTGTATTTCTTTAGTTTATTCCTCAGGGGTAAAGATTTACCGTTACGGGTGAACGGCTCACTCTACGTGGTCTGTATCTATATCTACAGCTTTTCAGGCCAGATTGTCTATGGATGATGATTGTGCTGCGGCTACTTGGGCAGTTCCTCACACCTTTGTTACTCATTACAAGTTGGATTTGGTATCTAGGGGCAGGTCTTCCTTTGGTTCCACAGTGCTCAGGAGTATTTTCCACTGAGCCTCCCAGGATTTAGGTGCTGGGGACGCTGTCCCATGGGTAAGAATGTAGGTGAGATTGTACTACATAACATCAAGAAGTTATGTACTCACCATAACGTTCGATGTATGTAGTCCATCTCGCCTCACATTCTTTCTTACCCCCTCCATCTTTCCCCCATCCTGGAGGATCTGGAGGTTAGGTCTGGTTTTAGAGCTCCCTTCATTCTTCATTTGTTCTTCCTTTCCTTAGGTGTTTTTATGCATGGAGAATGAGTGCTGGTGCTCGCAGCACACTAGATCTGGGGATAGAGAGCAGTGCAGCATGGGATACCATCTTAGCCCAACCAATAGAAAGGCTTTGAGCTAAAAAAGTTTGGCCGAGTCAGAGCCGACATTCGGCTCCGAACCCACGGGTAAGAATGTGAGGCGAGATGGACTACATAAATCGAACGTTATGGTGAGTACATAACTTCTTGTTTTGGCATATTGGCAGGCTAGAAGAGTTTTTGTCTGTGCTTGAAACATTTTTATGTATGTATGTAAGTATGTAATAAACAAGGATATAGGGACTCTCCAAACTCTGGATCCCACACAATTTGGTTTTGTAAAGGGTAGATCATGCTTGCTCAACATGGTAGACTTCTTTGAGTTAGTCACCAGAGCTGTGGATGAAGGCAATGTGATTCATACAGCCTACCTTGATCTGGCCATGGCTTTTGATACCATTCCACACTCAGGAGTCATAGAAAAACTTACTAAGCTTGGCATTGACCCCTATATCACTAGGTGTGTTTCGAACTGGCTCACAGATAGAACCTACAGCGTGAAAGTAGCTGACTCCAAGTCAGACTGCCGATTAGTCACGAGTGGCGTCCCATAGGGTTCGGTCCTGGGTCCTCTCCTGTTTAGTATCTACTTCTCTGAAGGTCCAGGCCAACACAAAGGGACTCTGGCTGACAAAGTTAGCAGACGATTGCAGGTTGGGAGCTATTAACTCCCCAAGTGATGTTGACATCCTACAGCATGGCCTCACTGTGACAAACGACTGGTGTTAGAACCATGGGCTTAAGCTCAGTGCCAAAAAATGTCATCATCCCCTTTGGGAAAAACCTGGTTCCCATGAATTACCACATTGATGGTAGTCCATTGAACACAGAAGACGTTATAAGAGATCTGGGAACACAGGTTGAGAGCAGCCTCTCTCTTGATCACTACGTTGCCACTGTGGTCAGAAAGTCCTATGTGGTGCATCTCATTACTAAGGGTTTTGCATCCAGGAAGAAAGAGGTCATTGTCTCCCACTACTCTTCCCTCATTAGGCCAGTCATAGAGTACAATGCCCCATTTGGCATGTACCTAACTAGAACCTGCAACAACTGGAGAAGCCGCAAAAGTACCTCACAAAGAGGATCCTAGGCCTTAAACACTTGTCCTATATGGACAGACTCAAAAAACTCCAACTATTCTCTGTCTCATATCACCTACTTGGAGACCATCTCTGCTTGACTTAGCTACATCTAAAGAAATCCAACTCCCTCCACACCACACGCTCCAGAGACCTCAAACTTATTACCACAATTAACCAAACCTGCTGGAGGGATAGGTTCATAACCCAGAGACTGCCCATGCTATGGAACAGACTTCCCATACATGTGAAGCAGAGCACCTAGATGACAGTCTTCAAGAAGAAATCTTGATGTGTGGATGGAAAACAGAAAATTCACCCCGGGGATAACACCAGTGGCTCTGCTCAATACTGGGAACTAAGGTCGGGTGGCACTATGCCAGGGTAATCCTATGGATAGGCTTGTATAAGCCCTAGGGCCATTAGCCTAGTACACACCTGTGAACCTGTGAACCATGTGGGTGGACCCTGCAAAAGCATAAACTGTGTACATTCCCTCCAAAACAATTCAAACTAAATTTCTTGACTGAGACCGAGTACTAGCAGTAGCTGATGTCATCACACACACCCCTGTAAGCTGATGATGCCTCGTGCTGTCAGCCATAAATTTAAAGTTGTACAAAAAATAAATAAATAAAATCGGGAATTAAAGGGGCTACTCGGGAATTCGTGGCACCTCATTATTTTGCCCTCAAAACCGGTAAAGACCGAGGAATTTGGTATGGTTAAGAGGTATGTTCCCAGAATATTGAATATTGCGAGAGAACATCTTTCTGCAAGGTAACCGTGCTGTTTGACAGGTCTAAGTTAGACAGTGGCAATGTGCATGACAGGTCTCCAGTAAGTATTTTCTCTTTGAGCTTTCTCTTTAAGCTTTGCAACCCCTCCCACCTTGCAGTACTGTGTGATCACACATCATTTGTGTTCCAAAACTGCCTTACAAAAAAAAAGCAAATAACTTTCTTTGCATCTGTTCCCCTTGTTTGCATCAGTTTGCTGCTACATAACCAAATAATCGCCATTTAACCTGCATTAACATTACTTTTGTGTGTTTCTACACACACGCACACACACACACACACACACACACACACACACACACACACACACACTCACACACCATCCACACATTGAAAGTTGGTACTCGACTGCTATGTCTCTAACAGACTGTCTAACAGGGTCATTGTGCCCAGTTCAGGTTAACTTGTTTTGCAGCTACACACCCCCAGGCAACAAGAACCACAGTCTGTAGTCTTAAGATTCCGTATGAAAATAATTGCATGATCATACATGTGGAGATGTTGGTTCCCTCTCAGAGAGCTAATCTGAAAGACTTTTTGGGTTTGCTCTCTTTCTGATCGCTAATTATTATCTGATCTAGAGTGTCAGGTTCTGTGGTAAACCTGAATGTGGAGGGGTGTTCTTTTGACAACTGCTGTCCTACATCACTGTTCCTCATTACTTGTCAAGGATTTGAAGATGCTCTTGTTGGTCATAGTTATTCTTTCTCTGAAGTCTTGTCCTTTGTAAGCATTCATAGCTGTTTATTTCCTTACAGCTTTCTGTTCTAATAAGGATGTGGGTTTTTGAGGTCCCCATTTATCATAGACTGAGTCTAGGGATTTTTTTCCCTTGCATTGATCTTGTACTTTGTGCTGTTGGTTATGCTTTATGATCTGTGAAAGTATTGCTTTTGTCAAAAGGTTTTGCATCTGTAGTTAAGCAAAATCCCGTGTATGTAGATTGTACAAGTGCAGGGGTTGGTGTACACCTATGAACCATGTGATGCTATGTTTACTAACTTTACAACTTTTACTGCAAGTGACACAATTCCTCAGGTTTTGGTTATCACACATTGTCTTCCCACTGTTTAAGCTTTGCAGTCTTGAGACTGGGCTTCAAAGCTGTCCATATTTGTGCCCACCCAGAGGTGCAGATGTATGCAGAACCGGGAAGTTTGTCTGCTGGGATTCATCTATAGTAGATGTTCTTCGTGTTTCACTGTTGCAGTCATTACATTTGGGTAATCTTGTTGGCAGGTTGCCCTTAGTGGGCCTGAATTCCAATGTCCCGGGTCCTGCGTTGGCTGCTGTCGCCCCTTCCCTGACGTCAGGTCGTCAGGGGTATAAACGATGCGGCCGACGCCATTTTCTTTAGTCTTTCTTGCCGCGCGGTGCCCTAAGCAGAAGCAGTTCGCAAGTGCCTGTCTGCCGACTCCTGAGATTTTCGTGTTCGAGTTTCAGATCTGAAGTCTTCAATAAAGCGAAGTACTTTTTTCTTACTCCAGACCGATGACAGAACAAGTTCATAATTGTATTTCCTGTGGTAAGCAAATACCTCATAAGGATTTTCATTCTTACTGTATTCCTTGCCTAGGCCCTGATCACAACGTTGCTGGTTGTCGGTTTTGTGCTAGATTTAACCAACGCACTATTAAGCGTCGGTATGACTTTGCTTTAAACTATTTTGGCCGCCGATTCATTTATCCCAAAATGTTGTCAGATAGCCATCCGACTACCGGAGTTCATAAAAAACGCAACGAAAAAGCGAGAGATAGACAACCGAGGCCCAGAACCGACGACGAAGCTTCTCCCAAGCCAGTCGCCGGTTCTCAGTGAGGCACTTTTGCAGCCCCTGACGCCCGCTACTTTGTCGCAGCCCACTACCTTCTGCCACGTGGAGTTGGCCATGCCGCTGGAAACTCAAGGTATTGGAGTCTCTGATACTATTCCTTCAGATTGGTCCGGAGCCGCTGAGCAGGCACCGGTTTCTGAGGGTGTATTCAGACATAAACATCTTTACATTGAACCGACTTCAGCTTCAAAGGCAAAGACTACAGCACCTTCGAAGGCAAAGAAACAAACTCAAAAGCCACGTGGACAGGCCTCTATGCTCAAAAAACAGATGCTCAAAATGGCCCAAGACGTAATTACCTTGATCAGGAGTTTCCATCCCCCTCCTAAGAGGCCTAGGCAAGAGACTGACTATGAATCTTCAGATCAGGTTTCTATTTCTTCTGATTCCTCTTCTGATTAGGAATATTCTCTTCCCCCCATGAGGATTGTGATGCTGAAGAATCTATTCCTTCAGCTTCTCCTCCAGAGGACTATTCTTTTAGGGAAACCTTGCATACCATGAGGGAGCATTTCCACTGGGGAGAGCCAAGATTTTTCAGAATCTAAAAAGAGACTAAGGGATTTCCTTTTACTACCTCAACACAGGCCACTAGCCATTCCACCTGTGTTGGACATTGTAGATGGTGTTTTCGGAGTCTAGTCTTACCCCTGACTCCTTACCTCCAGCTCCTGTTAAGCCTGACAGATATTACAGGGATGTTCATCGTGTTTCACTATTGCAGTCATTACTCTTGGGTTATTCTGCTGGCAGGTAACCCGCGGTAGGTCAGAATTCCAAAGTCTAGGTCCTACGTTGGTTGCTGTCGCCTCTTCCCTGACATCAGTGCGCCAGGGGTATAAAAGATGCAGCCGACGCCATTTTCTTCAGTCTTTCTTGCCACGCGGTGCCCAAAGCAAAAGCAGTTTGCAAGTGCCGGTCAGCCGACTCCTGAGATTTTCTCAGACTAATTTCAGATCTGAAGTCTTCATTAAAGCTAAGTACCCCATTGGGGAAACTTTTTTCTTGCTCCAGACCGATGTCAGGAAAAAGTAAACAGTTATATTTCTTATGGGAAGCAAATACCTCATAAGGATTATCACTCTTACTGTATTCCTTGCCTAGGCCCTGATCATAACGTTGCTAGCTGTCATTTTGTGCTAGATTCAACAAACGCATTATTAAGCGTCGCTTTGATTTTGCTTATCAATACTTTGGCCGAAAATTCAATTACATAATGCTGTCGGAACAACTGACGACCGCAGTTTCTAAAAAACGCAAGGAAAAAGAGAAGGACAGGCATCCGAGATCCAAAACCGACGAGGCTTCCGCTAAGCCAGTCGCCGGTTCACCTGTTCTCAGTGAGGTGCTTTCGCAGCCCCTGACACCCGTTACCTCAGAGCCACAGGCTGCTGACGACTCCCACGTGGAGCCAGCTAGGCCTCTGGATACTCAAGGTATTGGACACTTGGAAATCTTTCCCTCAGATGGGTCTGGAGCCGCTGAGCAGGCATCTGCTTCTGAGGGTGTTTTCAGACCTACACAGTTGTATGTAAAGCCTACTTCAGCTTCAAAAGCAAAGACTACAGCAGCCTTAAAGACAAAGAAACAAGTACAGCATTCTTCAGAACAGACTACCATGCCGAAAAAACAGATGCTCAAAATGGCCGAAGACCTTATTACCTTGATTAGGGGTTCCCATCCCCCTCCTAACAAAAGGCCTAGGCAAGAGATAGACTATAACTCTTCAGATCAGGTTTCCATTTCCTCTGACTCTTCTTCTGTACAGGACTACTCTCTTCCTCCCTATGAGGATTCTGATGCTGAAGAATCCATTCCTTCAGTCTCTCCTCCCGAGAATTTTTCTTTTGGGGAAACCCTGCATACCATGAGGGAACACTTCCACTGGGAGAGCCAAGATTATTCAGAATCAAAGAAAAGGCTCAGAGATTTTCGTTTACTTTCTCAGCACAGACCTCTTGCTATTCCCCCTGTGCTAGACATTGTAGATGATGTATTCTCAGAGTCCGGCCTTTCTCCAGATTCCTTACCTCCAGCTCCTGTTAAGCCAGACAGATATTACAGGGTTCCTGATTCTCATAAATTTCTTTATAAAAACCCTACTGCTGACCCAGAAACTATTTCTCAGGGTCTCAAGGGGGTTAAGGCCACTATTGCTAAAAACCCTGTTCCTTCTGACAGGGACTCAAGGGCACTAGACAGATGGGGAAAACAGGTTTACACTTCTGCTACTTTGGCTGTGAGGGCTTTAAATTGTCAATTTCATATGATTAAATATCAGCAATACTTAATGTCACTGTTGAAGCAGAAAATGTTGACTAATTCTGATGGTACAAAAAATAAGGAAATACAGGATTCATTGCACGCAACTGAACAAGTGGGAAAGCATACATTGCAATGTGGTTTTGACTCTCTGGAGGCCTCCTGCAGGGTCGCAGTTATGGGTTCTATCATTAGGAGGCACGCTTGGTTAAAGGAACAAAATCTGCCTGATAATGTTAAAGCAAAATTATTAGATGCTCCACTACAGCATAATACTTTATTTGGTGTTAAAGCAGAGGAGGTTTTGAAGAAAATGGAGGACAAAGTGAAATCTATGCAAGCAGTAAAGGATTTCTTACAGGTTCAGCCACCAAAATTTAGCAGGAACTGGCTTACAAAGAATTGGTCCTTTCCAATGTCGGACAGGCCACAAAGAGGCAGATACAGATGTCCCAGAGGCAGATCTCAGTCCCAGGGCTCATACAGGCCAAAACAGTGGGGTGCTTCTGCCTCCAAAACTGGAGAAGACAAAGCTCAGCCATACAGAAAACAGTCCCAATGACTTGCCTCTGCCAGCACCAAGCACTTATCTTCGTGCAGCCCCCTTAGGGTGTAAGCTAGCACTTTTCTCTCAGAATTGGCACATGATCACCCAGGACAAATGGGTATTGAATATAGTGTCCCAGGGCTACAGGTTTTACTTTCACACCCTGCCAAAGGCAAAAGGTATGCCAAACCTGCCACACAATCAATGGGCAGAGGCACAAAAACAAGTTTCGAGCATTATGCAAATCAGGGCCATTCAGCAAGTACCACAGCAAGAGCAGGGACAAGGATTTTACTCAAGACTTTTCTTAGTCCCCAGAAAGGACAAAACCTGGAGACCAATACTGGACCTGTCTGTTCTAAACACGTATCTAGACGTTCCAAAATTCAAAATGTTAACTCTGCAGCAGCTTCTGCACATGCTGGGCTAGAAGGCTTGGCTTGTAACTTTGGACTTAAGAGGCATACCTGCATATACCAATCAGACAATCTTGCAGAAGATGCACCAGATTCATAGCTGGCTCAATGCACTACCAATTCTCTGCACTGCCCTTTGGCTTATCTACTGCGCCCAGGGTCTTCACAAAATGCCTGGCATCAGTAATTGCATTTTGCAGACAAAGAGGAATTCAAATTTATCCCTACTTGGATGACTGCCTTATACAAGCAGAGAACAAGGACACTCTGCTAAAGCATCTGGCGTTCATAAAAAGATTATTAATTTGCCTAGGGTACACAATAAACGAAAAGAAATTGAAACTAGTACCCTCTCAAGAGGTAATATTCCTGGGTGCAAGCTTAAATACAACTGCCCAGATGGCTTATCTCACGCCAGACAAACAAAGACAACTAACTTCTTTCTTCAAAATATTGGTAACAAAGACCCATTTATCTGCAAGAAAAATTTTGCATGCTTTGGGCTTCATGGCATCCTGCATACTGCTAATTTCATATGCCAGACTGCATATGAGGAAACTTCAATGGCATGAGGAAACTTCAATGGCACCTAAAAAGTGTCTGGACTCAACATTGTCAAAACCTGGAAGCATTAATTACCCTCATTCCTTGCCTGCAACAGGAGTTTCGATGGTGAGCTCATGCCTGTCACCTCAACAAGGGACAGCCTTTCACTGTACCCATAGACAGGCAGACAATAACAACAGATGCATCAGACTATGCCTGGGGAGCACACATGGCAGGAAAATGTATTCAGGGCACATGGCCCACAAGCCAAATGCATCTACATATCAATCAAAAAGAGATGCTAGCTGTTCAGAATGCCCTGATAGCCTTCAAGGATTTACTCCATCCAGGACAACTACTGATAAGGACGGACAATACTACAGTCATGTGGTACATAAACAAGCAGGGAGGTACACATTCCTACCCCCTCTGCAGACAAGCCATGACTTTATGGAACACAGCATTGACATTATCAAGTACACCTGCAAGCACAATTCCTGCCAGGAAAGAACAATACTCTGGCAGACGAACTAAGCAGAAACCTTACGGATCCCCACGAATGGAAACTGGATCCACTACTCTTCAGCATGATAACAAAGGAATGGGGATGCCCAGACATAGATCTATTTGCCTCCCCTCACAACTGCCAACTACAGAAATTCTGCACAAGGACTTATCACAAACAAGCATGGAAAGTGGATTCCCTATCATTCACCTGGAAAGGTCTAACAGTATATGCCTTAACTCTTCTGCCTCTCCTCCCCAAGGTACTCCTAAAGGTCAGACAAGAGAAGCCAAAAATGATCCTGATTGCCCCAGACTGGCCACGCCAGCACTGGTATCTCAGCATAGGCCCCCTAGCTGTTCCTCCTGTACTAGACATTGTTCATGATGCTTTCTTGGAATCTTGTTTGGCCCCTGATTCCCTGCCTCTTGCTCCCAGAAAACCTGATCGATACTACAGGGTCCCTGAGTCCCACAAGTTCCTTTTCAAAAATCCTGTCGCAGATCCAGAGACTATTTCGCAGGGCCCCAAGGGCATTAAGGGTTCTACTGCTAAAAATCCTACCCCTTCTGATAGGGACACCGGAGCGCTGGATAGATGGGGGTAATAAGGTTTACACTTCTGCAACCTTGGCCATTAGGGCTTTAAACTGCCAGTCTCATATGTTAAAATGTCAGCAACGTGTTATTGGACTGCTTAAACAGAAAATAATGATAATTCCTGACTCTCTGAAAAATAAAGAATTACAGGATTTAATGCATTCTGCTGAGCAAATTGGAAAACTTATTTTACAATGTGGTTTAGATTCATTTAGAGGCCTCTTGCAGGGCTGCTGTTACTGGGTCTGTGCTCAGAAGGCATGCTTGGCTTAAGAAGCAATCTTTGCCTGATCATGTTAAAGCTAAACTGGTGGATGCTTCTTTAAATCAGGACCGCCTGTTTGGCAACAAGGCTGAGGAAGTTCTTAAAAAGATGGAAGATAAAGCTAAATCTATGCAAACTGTTAAAGATTTTTTACAAGTTCAGCCTTCAAGATTTAGTAGGCATTGGCCCTCAGAATTGGTAACTTCCTGCTCCTTCCAGTCCTTCTCAATCCAAACCCAGACACAGCAGAAACCCCAGGTTTCAGTCCCAGGGTATACACAAGACTAAGCAGTGCGGAGCATCCACTTCCAAATCTGGGAGTAGTAAGACTCCTCGCTATGGAAAACTGTCTCAATGACTTGATTTTAAAACTTCCAAGCACTTCTCAACTGAATGCTCCTTTAGGGGGAAAGATTGGTCTGCAGGCCAAAAATAGGGAACTCATTACCCAGAAAAAAAGGGTTTTAAATATAGTGTCCCAAGGGTACAGATTTCACTTCCACACATTACCAGCGCAAAAAGATTGTCCAGATCTACCCCCAAATCAGTAGGCAGGGGCCCAAAAGCAAATACTCTCTCTTTTAAACATAAAGGCTATTCAGACTTTACCAGAAGAAGAGAAAGGACAAGGTTTCTACTCAAGACTGGTACCCAGAAAAGGCAATTCATGGCGTCCTATTCTGGACCCGTCTACTCTAAACACCTTTTTGGGGATTCCAAAATTCAAGATGCTGACTCTTCACCATTTGCTTCCTATGCTAGGAAAAGATGCCTGGATGGTAACACTCTATTTAAAGGAAGCATACCTGCACATCCCAATCAGGAAATCTTGCAGGAGATACCTACGCTTCAAAGTAGGCTACATGCACTATCAGTTCTCTGCACTGCCCTTTGGCTTATCTACTGTGCCCAGGGTATTCACAAAGTGCCTAGCCCAAGACATTGCATTTTGCAGGCAAATAAATATTCAAATATACCCATACCTGGACGATTGTTTAATTTAGGCTGGCCTTTGTAAAAAGGGTGCTAACTTGTCTGGGGTACACCGTAAACAAAAAGAAGTCACACCTGGTACCCTGTCAACAAGTCATATTCCTGGGAGCAAGCTTGAATACAACTTCCCAGATGGCTTTCCTCACGCCAGAGAAATTAATTTATTTGACAACCTACTTCAAACAAATGGCCACAAAAACCCTAATATCTGCAAGGCAAATACTACAAGCCTTTGGGTTCATGGCCTCCTGCATTCTTCTAATTCCATATGCAAGACTGCATATGAGGAAACTACAGTGGTATCTAAAAAGCCTATGGTGTCAACAGTCTTGGGATCTATAAGCAATGATTCATATCATACCTTGCCTACGCCTAGAGTTTCTTTGGTGAGCAGAGGCCTGCCACCAAAACAAGGAACTGCCATTCACACCACCCCCTGCCACCCAAACCTTAACAACAGACGCATCAGATTATGCATGGAGGGAGGGGCTCACCTGGCAGGGAAGTGCATTCAGGGCAAATGGAACTCAAGTCAAATGCACTTGCATATCAATCAAAAAGAAATGTTAGCTGTACAGAATGCTCTGACAGCCTTCATGGACCACATTCTTCTAGGACAATTAATGGTAAAGACGGACAACACCACTGTTATGTGGTACATAAACAAGCAGGGGAGTTACCCATTCTTACCCCCTCTGCAGACTAGCCATGGCATTGTGGAACACAGCCCTGAGCTACCAAGTGCCATCTACAAGCTCACTTCCTGCCAGGAAAGCTAAATACACTGGCAGATGAACTAAGCAGAAACCTCATGGACCCACACAGTGGAAACTGGAACCAAGGATGCTAACTTGTTGACAAGCAAATGGGGGAGCCCAGATATGGACCTGTTTGCCTCCCCCCAGAACTATCAATTGGACAAATTTTGCACAAGGACTCCCCACAAACAAGCTTGGAAAGTGGATGCACTGTCCTTCAGCTGGAAAAACCTATCAGTTTATGCCTTTCCTCCTCTGCCTCTGCTCTCCAAAATACTACTAAAGATCAAACAAGACAAACCAAGGATGATTTTGATTGCACCAGACTGGCCACGCCAACACTGGTACCCCCTCTTGCGCAGTGTGTTACTGTTGGCCCCATGGCACCTGCCTCAGACTCCTACCCTATTGTCTCAGAAGGAAAACCAGATTCTGCACCCTCACCTTCATACACTGAACCTAGCAGCCTGGCTAATTACCTAATCTCTCCTTTACCATCCCTCAGTAAACCAGTGATGGATATCATTTTAGAGGCAAGGACGCCTAGTACTAGAAAAAATCTTATGCTGGAAAATGGAAAAGATTCTGTGCCTGGAACCAGTCTCAAGGGATGAACACAGCAGTGCCCAATTTACCTCAGATTTTACAATACTTAACTGAGATGCTTCACAAGGGCCTGTCTTTCTCCTCCATCAAAATTCACACCTCAGTCATTTCAGCTCTTTATAACACAGAACCTCCCCTCTTCTGTCATCCACTGCTTAAGCAGTTCCACAGATGGGCCAAAAATCTACGACCACCCAGGAGAGCCCCAACTCTAGTTTGGGACCTTAACTTTGTATTGGAAAAGCTCACCTTTCCTCCTTTTGAGCCAGCTGCCACTGCAGATTTAAAATTCCTCTCTTGGAAAACCGCTTTCCTTTTAGCAATCACTTCAGTAAAGAAGGGTATCTGAGTTACAGGCCCTCATGGCAGTGGAGCCTTTCATAATCTTTCATGCGGACAGGATGTCTCTCAGGACCAATCCCTCCTTCATGCCCAAGGTGGTATCCAGTGTGGCCCTTAATCAGTCCATTCATTTGCCAAACTTCTTTCCTAATCCACAGAACAAAAGGGAACGGATACTGCAGTCCTTAACCGTGCACAGACAACTTAGATTCTACTTGGACAGGACTAAACCTCAAAGGAAATCTGACCAACTGCTGGTGGCATTTGCTGCAGGGGCAGAGGGGAAGGCTATTTCAAAGCAAACCATTTCCAGATAGTTAGGCCATTGCATTAATTTCTGCTACAAGCACCATGGAAAACCTATCCCACAGGGGATCAGACCCCACTCAACCAAGGCTGAATCTTACCTCTACAGCCTTTCTCAGAGGCGTCCCTACCAGGGACATCCTAGAAACTGCTACCTGGAGCTCTGTACATACCTTCACCAAGCATTACCATCTACCAATTTTCTCTAAATCCAGAGCTGGCTTTGCCGCTGCAGTCTTGCAGGGCCTTATAGCTGGTCCTAATGCTATCTAAATTCCTCCTCCCATCCTTAGCTTTGGGAATCTACCCAAATGGTGATGACTGCAACAGTGAAACACGAAGAATATAGTACAGTTGTGAACACGTACCATAAATGTAGATGTTTGAGTGTATTCACTGTTGCAATCTTGGTTACCTACCCTCCAGCCCCCTTTCTTCTTCTGGCTATACCTCTACTCTCCTTTACTATGCTCAAAAGCTTTTTGGTGTATTTGCTTTTTTGTTGGAGGTATAACATTGTATATTTATAGAGTTAATTGCTTCCCATTGGGAGGCACCTGACATCTGGGGCAAGAAAAACTGATGTAATGGCGTCGGCTGCATGTTTTGTACCCCCTGACGACCTGACGTCATGGAAGAAGGGGCAACAACCGACGGAGGACCTAAGACTTTGTTAATCAGGCCGACTGAGGGCTACTTCAAGCAGATAACCCAAATGTGATGACTGCAACAGTGAATACTAACATCTACATTTATGGTAAGTGTACACAAATGTACTTTCCTACTAAAGGTGACACCCGAAGTCAGTTGGAATCACTTGATTTGCCAGTCTTTTTTTCCTCAGGTTCTCAAATAAAGGTGAATATATCCTACACATGCTAGATGCTCACAGATGGCTCAGATTCTATTTACACTGAAGCAAGGATATCAGAAAATCAGATCAACTGTTCGTATCCTCCTTTAAAGCAAAACTGGGGGAAAGTATATCAAAGGTTGCAATTTCTAAATGGCTGTCAGATTGTATTTCTTTTGTTTATAAAGACTGAGATTTACCCTTACATATGAAACCAAAAGCCCACTTCTCAAGGGCAATAGCAGCTTCTACCACATTCATGAAGAGAGTCCCCATTGAAGGCATTTGTGCAGTTCACACAAGTTGATGTGCAGACCAGAACAAGTTCCTTTTTTGGTTCCACTGTATTCTGGAATGTCCTTCCTTGATGCCACCCAGGTGCTTTTTGCAGCTTGGGAATTTGTCCAATAGGTCGAGTCAGATGAAAATAGACAATATCACATATGAAAGTTATGTACTTAACATAATGATAGAGCCATGTTGTCTCATTTTTGTCCAGTTCAACATCCTTCCCTCCTTCCTCCTTCCAATATTATCACTGACCACTTCTGGTGAATTGTCAGACCTTGCCTAAGACACAGTCTGTTAAAATTTCATTCTGTACCTTACCGTGGTATTAACATATCTCCCAACAATTGTACCTAAAGTTTTTTTCAGTCATAGGAGTGAATTAATGTTATAGGTATAACTCTCCAGACTCTGTCTGAGGTACTTTGGTGGTGAGGAGAGAGTTATGAGTAGGAGAGGAGTCAGAGCCTTGGATCCACTGCTTTAGAAGGTGCTGAGGTCTGATCTGATCATATCTGACAAACCAGAGGTTGAACTGGATAAAAATGAAACATGGATCTCTCATTATGGTAAGTACATAACTTTCGTATAACCCTACTTAAGTCTCAAGACATTCAGAATCCACAGTCTAAAAATCTTGCCAGGCAACCTCAGACAATTAGAGCATGGCTACCGCTGCTTTCAATAGGATGGTCAGTCTTGATGTAAAAATCACAATGAAAGTACCAGTAGTCTTTTTGTTCATCATCTCTGCAACCTGTAAGATCTTAAGTTTATCATGTTCAGCATTTAGATCACTGTTGGTGTAGCCTAAGCTTATTTGGGTCCTGATCCAGTGAACATTGAACTTTCAAATCTTGAGAGCTTTTCCAAGTGCTCTAACTCTCAGGACCTCAAGGGAACTCCAGTATAGCATTAGAGTGACAATTTAGTTCTTTCCTACAGAAATGTCCTCATTTGATGATCCTCTTGGACCTGTTTGTTGGATAGCAATCCTTCAAGGCTTGGAAGATCAGTCCCTGTTGAAGAAAACCTTCCACTAAAATTTATTTTTCTGAGACAAACTTGTGTTTTTCTAAGTAAAATGTGGTGCTTGTTTGGAAACAATGTGTTTACAGAGTGCCATTGCATTTCTAATGGAGTTGGTGTAAATGCTCATGTGAGCTGCTTTTGTAAAAGAAACAAAAAAGTGTGTGTGTATGCATATAATATAATATATAGTGTGTGTGTGTGTATTATATATATATATATATATATGTGTGTGTATGGTATGCATTCATTTGTGCGAAGGCACGTTTCCAAATGGACGTATACGCAAAACGTTAAGCCGAATTCCAGAAATGTAAGAATATCGAACTTCGATATTCCTGATCACTCCACCACCAAAATGAGTGCTACCATGGGTCAAAAAGGGGCGAGGTTTTGTAATTCGGCATTTCGCTTTTCGCGGTTTTCAAATTTCACAGTTCACGAAAGCAGCGTTCCAGATGTAGCCGCCGAACTTTTGAAGGTAAACCATGTGTGTGTGTGTGTGTGTGTGTGTGTGTGTGTGTGTGTGTGTGTGTGTGTGTGTGTGTGTGTATATATATAGATAGATATATGTATATATAGATAGATATATAGATAGATATAGATATAGATAGATATAGATATATATATATATAGATATACCTATAGATGTAGATGTAGATAGATATATAGATGTAGATAGATATATAGATGTAGAGAGATATATAGATATATATAGGTTCATAGGTGTTTACTAGGCTAATGGCCCTGGAGCCTTTACAAGCCTAGCCCATAGGATTACCCTGACATCGTGCCACCCAACCTTAGTCCCTAGTGCCTCTGTCGAGTAGAGCCACTAGAGTGATCCCCGGGGTGAATTTGCTGTTTCCCATCCACTCATCAAGATTCCTCTTGAAGAGGGCTAGTGAGGTGCTTTGCTTGACATGTATGGGAAGTCTATTCCATAGCATGGGCAATCTCTGGGTTATGAACCTGTCCCTCCAGCATGTTCTGTTGGTTGTGGTAGTTAGGTTTAGGTCTCTGGAATGTGTGGTGCAGAGGGATTGTGATTTCTGTAGATGTAGCATTTCTAACAGAGCTGGGTCAGACATGGCTTTGTAAATCAAGCAGAGATCGCCTCTAAGTAGGCGATATGAGACAGAGAATAGTTGGAGTCTCTCCATATAGGACAAGTGTTTAAGGCCTAGGATCCTCTTTGTGAGATACTTTTGTGGCCTCTCCAGTTGCTGCAGGTGTCTAGTGAGGTACATGCCAAATGGGGCGTTGTACTCTATGATTGGCCTAATGAGGGAAGAGTAGAGGGAGACAATGACCTCTTTCTTCCTGGATGCAAAACCCTTAGTAAGGAGATGTGCCACATAGATGGACTTTCTGACCATAGTGGCAATGTGGTGGTCAAAAGAGAGATTGCTGTCAACCTGTGTTCCCAGATCTCTTATAATGCCTTCTGTGTTCAGTGGACTACCATCAATGTGGTAATTCAAGGGAACCGGGATTTTTCCCAAAGAGGATGAAGACACATTTTTTAGCATTTTCTGACACCAGTCGTTGGTCTATTGAGGCCTTTCTGTAGGATGTCAGCATCACTTTGGGAGTTAATAATAGCTCCCAACTTGCAATCATCTGCAAACTTTGTCAGCCAGAGTCCCTTCGTGTTGGCCAGGACTTCAGAGAAGTAGATAACAAACAGGAGAGGACCCAGGACCGAACCCTGTGGGACTCCATTCGTGACTGGTCGACAGTCTGACTTGGAGTCAGCTACTTTCACACTGCGAGTTCTATCTGTGAACCAGTTTGCAACCCACCTAGTGATATAGGGGTTGATGCCTAGCCTATTAAGTTTTTCTGTGATTCCTGAGTGGGGAATGCTATCAAAGGCCTTGGCCAGATCAAGGTAGGCTGTATGAACCACCTTACCTTCATCCACAGCTCTGGTGACTGAATCAAAGAAGTCAACCAAGTTGAGCAGGCATGATCTACCCTTCACAAAATCAAACTGTGTAGGATCCAGAGTTTGGAGATTCCTATATTCTTGTTTATTAGGTCCATGATGTTACGTTCCATAGCTTTATATATCAGACTCGTTAGGCTAATGTGGTGATAGTTCCCAGGGTCTGTAGTTGCTCCTCCTTTGTGGAGAGGGATGACTGTAGCAGTGCACCATTTGGTGGGGACAAAGCCTGAGGTGAAGTTGTATGTGTGTATATTTATATTTAGATATATATATGTATATATATATATATATATATATATATATATATATAGATATATATATATATATATATATATAGATATATATATATATAGATATATATATAGATATATAGATATATATATATATATATATATATACATACATACACACATATATATGTGTGTGTGTATGTATATATTTATAAATATATATATATATAAAATATCTGTCTTTTTTTAAGAATTTTCCTACAGGTTGACTAGGTTTGTGTTTTGGGGGTGGGATATTGTGCCTGTGGGGGAGTATCAGTGGTTTAGTTACTTCAGTGCTACTTGTTATGTACTATATTTTTACAGTCCTATCTCTCAACTGTCTATAGATGTTTGCCTCATATTTTGGTCTGGTCCTCATAAAATTTGTGATTTTGTAATCACTGAGGATTGAAGTCACTAAATAATGAAACCGATCTGAGTTTCAGACAGTTAAAAAAATGTATGCCAACACAAATCTTATTTTGGCAACCTTCTACATTTGTAAGAGCAATATTTGAAATCTCTCCCTATTATTTTAGGCTTTGTCCAGATTTGTTCTACTAAGAGGTATGTTTTACAGTCTCATCTAGGCTACTGTTGTCCTTCAATGTCTCTTTCTGTGCTTGCCTATCGGGCAACTACAAGTCTCCATAGTTTTACCTTCCCCTGTCAGTGAAAAAGAAAGTTGTCAGGCATTCTCTTGTAACTCAGCTGCAGGGGGCTGACCCTGCTGTGGCCATTCCTGGTTCCGTAGACTGTTCATCTTTTTCCCCTGGTTTCCTTGGTGTTGCACCTACAGCCACCAAGGATGGGGGGATACAGTATGGGGCTGTCAAACAAGCAATAACAAGGAGGTTCTAAAACTAAAGGAAGAGCTTCTAAAAATTGACAGTCCTCCCTGTCAGCATAACTATTTTTGCCTGTTCAAGCTCACCCCCCCCCCCACACACACAGACACACACGCACACACAAATGCTTGCACACCCTGACAACCTGTCCATCTGTCTCTAAGGCTTCATCTTTCCTTGTGGTACTAGACTGTGGCAGATAACCGAGTTTTAAATGCAGCTCATTAGATTCCAAAGTTCATAATTCTATCCCTTCAGCCATTTTTACCTTTTATCCCTTCTGCACTTTCCGTGGTGAAGCTAGACTTAAAGGATGCTTATTTCATTCCTGTTTGTAAACCGTCCAGACATGTTTTGCTTACGTTCAGTTCTTACCCTTTGGACTCTCCGCTGCTCCAAGTGTATTCACAAAGTGTCTGGCTTCAGTAATTGCTTATTTCAAACTTCAAGGCATTCATATTTTTCGGTATTTGGACAACTGTCTTATCTTTGCAGACTCTGTCTTCTAGTAAGTCTGGGTGTTCAAGTCAACTCCCTTCTTGCAGAATTGTATTTATGGGATATCTTCTAGATTGCCCTGAGAAGAGTTTTTCTTCTTCCAGACAAGGTAGAGAGGTCTCAACAGGTTTTCCTGAGTTTTTCCAACCAAAGCCAGACATCTACAAGGGATTCCCTAGATATTTGGGTTCATGGCATCTGTGATTGTCATGTTTGCCCTGGCCAGAGTCCACATGAGGGAAATCCAGTGGTACCTCAGGTCAGTCTGCACTCAGTATCTCCGTTTGCCTTTTCAGGTTCATGTTCTGACATTTGTAAAAAGGAAATTGAGGTAATCCAGAGGGCTCGAGTGAAGTCTGGTATCTATCTGTGACCCAGAGGGTGATAGGACTAGCAAGAAATAAAAGTATAAAGGATTAGTAGAGGTAAAATCACTTCAGCTAGCAAATCTAGGAGATTGTCTCTGATACCCTCCCCATGTGGGAGGAAAAAAGACACCTTGTTAAAGGTTCCAGTAGTTTATTCAGTTACATAGGTAGATAGAAGAGTGTTCTTGTCCTAATGAAGGTGTGAAAGTGCAAGCTCTCTGGAACCCTCACAACAGACTGTGTCCGTGATCAGTGCTTTGAAAGCCTTAAATCATCTCTGGTCTCCAGAACCACTCTGAGTTTACACAGACAACACCACAGTAATGTGGTACTTAAACAAAATAACAGGCTTACCAGATTGTACCCTATTATCAGACTTGCTACGATAACCTGGGATATAGCAGCTGTGCTCAGTTTGATACTACAGGCTTCATACATTCCGTCAGAGCAAAACTTGGTTGCAAGCAAGCTAAGCAGTGACAGGATAGACTCTCACAAATGGAAACATCATCCTTGTATCTTCCAAGAATTGATTCCGAGTCTGGGGGACACCGCAAGTAGATCCGCAAGTAGATCTGTTTGCCTTCTGTCAGAACAGACAACCTAAGAAATGTTACTCAGCAACTTTCTGCAAAGAGGCCTGGAAGATGGATGCCTTTACATTCCCATGGATGGAAATATTCCCGTATGCCTTTCTACTGATATCCAGGGTTCTTCTGGAGATCCAGAACGCCTCCCCTAAAATAATGATGGTGGCTCCTTTTTTAGCTCACTCTACAGTGGTGCTCCCTTTTCAGTCTGGCCAAAAGCAATTGCCACAAACTTCCTGGTGGACTTGATTTCCTGTCACTGGACACTGTTTCTATACGCCCCAAAATTGAACACACTTTGATTAACTGGATGGATGATAGAATCTTGATACCTGTGCCCAAGCCACTCTTTTTCTTCAACTGTTTTCAGGTTGATTAATGGTTTGTGTTGTTGAAGGTGGCCTTAAACTTTAGCAGCTGGCCAACTGTTCTACCTTAGGATATAACCCTTATAGCTAAGGCTACTGCAGCAGTGATCTTTCAAAAATCTACTGTTATGGTAAGTTCACTTGTATACAACTGTACTTGTATTGATTACGGTAGTAGTGACTCTATATGCAGCCATGTACTGTTATGGCGAATGTTTTTGCATTAATGCTCTTGAGGAGCTACACTGGCCTATTGTATATTGAGAGTTTGACCCTCTCTGTTCTGGATGTTGCTGACAGTGAGAAAATAATGATTTCTTTGTATTCTTTTTTGTTAATCACTACGATGCTTGAGTTTGAGCGGTCTTCTGACATGCTGTCATTGTCCAGTTACTGTAATAAATATTGTGGAAACAGAAAAAAATCATTCTTCTGTTATGTTGAGTATATTGTGCAGTAGTTTACTGTTAATGCTGGAAGGGCGTGATTATCATAAAACCCACCACCTTAGTTATTTTTGTTTCTTCAGGACTCTCTGTCTTGCTGTTTTCATGCAATATGTCTGTATTCTACAGAACCATAACTTATTTAAGGCTGTCAGGTGTACATGGAGTGTAAAGGTGATGTTGCTTTAATATGCAAAAGCTGTAGGTTACACTTAATTGTAATTTTTATCTTACATGTTTTTGTGTATGTTGCAGCTATAGTTCATGTGTCTAGCATTTATACATTGTAAGCAATCAAATGAATTGGACTTTTTTCTCCTTGATGGGTGATCTCTGGTATGTCTTGTCTAAAAATATTTTAAAATGCATCCAGTGCACACCTCTGAACTTCTTAGTGCAAGAAATTTGGCCACAAATAATGAAGGGACAAAGACCCAAAATAGAGACAGATTTTAAATATTGTTCTTTTAAACTTAGCAAGTTGTTAGAGTAAAGGGTATTGCATTTGAATGCATTTTTCAGAAGTATATGAAGTTTGAAACTGAAATGTATGTCATTAGTTAATTAGTTCAGCCCTCAATGATTTTCCAGAAAATCACAGATTTTGAGGAGCAGATCAGATATTAGGCAAAAATCTGTACAGTTGAGAGGTATGCTTCAGTGATTCTGTTAAGAAACTAAATTAGCTCCGACATGAATATAATTATCTTGGTTACAATGTAACCAATGTTACATTAAAATGTTATAAAAGACTGGTCCCATAATGTTCTTTTAAAAGGCTTTTTGAAATGTGTTTTGAAATGTTTTTTGAATATGGTTTTTTGAAATGCTTTTTGGAATGTTCTTTGAAATGGTTTTTGAAATGGATCGTGAGATGTTTTTGAAAGGTTTTTTGAAATGTTTTTTGAATATGTTGCCTTGAATGTCTTGTTGCTAGTTTGTACATTAGAAGTTTTTAAACAATTCAAGACAGTATTATCTACTGTCATGGAATTTTTTGTACAGAATTAATTCAATTATTTTACTATCTATACAAATTTATTAAATCAATATTTATATTTTATTATTATATTTATTCATATTTAAGATATATATACATGTATATTTATATAGAATTATTTATTTAATTAATTATTTATATATATATTTATACTGCATTGATTCTATTAGTTATTGTATAATATATGTCTTTTCATCAGCATCAAGATATTTTATTTATTTAACTATTTATGCACTTTATTATTCATTCAGTATTTTTTAAAGAATGTAACATCTTGAATATTTTATTTTATTTTATTTTGTACTATCAATTGCATCTTTATATGGTTCAACACGAAGATGAAGTGCCCTTTTAAATTTAAACTTTAACATTGTATTAAGCAATTAATCAATTAACTACTATTGGGAATCAATGAATAATATAAAAGGTTGCTGGGATTAGTTTAAAATTGGATTCTGAAGAAGTCTCCGTTGTGGGAGATGAAAGCGCTAAATCCGAGGTGTTTTCATGTTTGTTTTGGTTGTTTACATTAAAGAATTTAGTTTTTAAACTATCCGTCATTCGTGGTCTGTGCTGGTAAAGTACTACGGAGGTTCAGCAGAAAAAGGGAGAGACAAAGGACAGCCTTAATAGTGCCGGGACGTTATTGGTATCTTGGTTACAGTTAATAAATCTTAGTGATGTGTGTGTGTGTGTGTTTGGAGGGGGGGGGGCATGATAACCCAAAAATGTGTTACTTTAAATAGACTTTATTTTTGTCATATTTACTGGAAATAGAATAGTTTGTATTGTATATGTTTTTCTTCTGTTTTATTTGCTTGCATTTTTAGCTTTACTAAGCATATAGACACATTGGACCTGAGGTAGATTTTCAGGATGTCATTTGTCCCATATTGCATGCCCCAGGTAACCTTCCATCCAACTTTTTAAAATTATCGGCTGACTGCACAGCCTTACCCCATTTGTATTCTCATCAACCGCTCCGCTCCATCCAGGAATCTTATGTACCCCTCCCTTAGAAAAAGGCATTCATCATCCCCTTACATAAGGGAGGCAATAACAGTGACATCCCTAACTTCCATCCCATAACCATACTCTTCCCCTATCTCAAAAATACTTGAAAGATTTATTCACCAACAACTTCTTTCCTTCCTCCTCGACAATAACCTCTTGTCACCTACACAACATGGCTTCAGACCCCACCATAGTACCTCTTCAGCCCTCTTATCTTTCCTCAACATTATCAACCAGGCCCAAGACTCTGGCAATATTGTATCCTCTCTGTTCTTAGACTTATCTAAACCCTTTGATACCATTTCCCATAACCTATTACTATCAAAGCTCTCCCCCAACGCTAAATTGGTTTTCCAGTTACCTTTCAAACAGGCAACAGTCTGTTAAATGGAACAAATCCACCTCCTCTTTTCTTGATACCCTCACAGGAGTGCCCCAAGGGTCTATCTTAGGCCCGTTATTATTTAATGTCTTCATTAGTGACTTCCATCATTGCATCCCAAATACTAAACTTGTTCAATATGCAGATGACTGTACTATCATCTGCTCAGCTGATTCTCCCTTCAAACTTATAGAACTAACTCAAACTGCTTTTAGTTGCACTGAGTCCTGAATGCTAAATAACCATTTAGCCCTTAAGCAACTAAAACTAAGCTTATTGTTTTCTCCCCCACCAAGAACTACACAATTGATAAAAAGTCCTTCATTATAAAAAGCCAAAACATGATCCCCATTGAACTAGTCCCTCAAACCAAGCTTCTCGGAGTCTTTATTGATGAACAGCTAACATTTGATGTACACATTCAAGCCAACATCAAGAAAACTCACCAAAAGCTAGGTATGCTTTACAGCATAATCGCTATCTAACCACCTCAACCAGCCTAACCCTCTCCACCTCTTACCTACTCCCCTCCCTCACTTATGGAGCTCCAATTCTCACCGACCTTCAAAGTAACATCAAGGCTGAGCTGGCATCCTGCTACAATAAAATTGCCAGGTTTGCTACAAATTCCAAAGCTTCCTCTCACCATTGCATTTCCTTGCATTCACTGAACTGGTTAGAATTCCCTAATCATCGTATTTTTCATTCAACTCTCCACTGCCCATAAACTCATTTTCAATCCTTCCCATTGCCCCTCATCCTCCACTTTCACAATGCACCATCCTAGCCGTTCTCTTAGCTCCACCAATCAGAACCTACTTGAATTGCACAAACCTCTTAGCACTCCAGGCCACTCTTAGCCTTCTCTCTTGCACGAAAATGGGACTCGCGTCCTCCCCTCATTCGGACCACCCAAAATCATTTTGCCTTTAAGTCCTTTCTACACTCTTATCTGTCCTCCACCTGGGAATGTTCCTGCTCACATCTTTCCTAAATTTCTCCTATTTCCTCTCTCTCAGTTATTCTCCATTGTATCAACTGCCAGTAAATGTGAATGTAGCTTTCAGCTCTCTCCTGTAACTGTATTAACTACCAACAAATATTGTATTGTACATGGAGGTTTCTCTCCTATAATTGTATAAACTGCCAATATTTGTTTTTTCTACTAACTGCTCCTATTTTGTATATACTTTCTTGTATTAACTGGTGAAATAACTGTATTAACTGCCAACAAATATTGTTTTGTACATAGAGCTTCCTCTCCTATAATTGTATAAACTACCAATATTATTTGTATTTCTTGTACTAACTGCTCAAATTTTGTGTATACTTTCTTGTATTAACTGATAAAGTAATTTGAATGTACCTGGAGCTTTTCCCCGGGTCTCCATTGAAAAAGGGCCCAATGGACTTTCCCGGTTAACAAACTACTAATAAATAAATAAAATGTCTGTGACCATCTGTTGTACTTATAATTTAAATTTGTTGAATGGTGTAGAGCACAAGGAAAGAAAGTGATGTACTGATGCTGAAGGCCACACTAAGTGATTAGAACTGGTTTTATAAACAGGTTTCCAGATTCACTGTCATTTCCTTTGCATGTGAAACATGGAGATCATACTGTAGTAAGCTTCTACAGATACAAAAGCTATAATACAGTATTACCTTACTTAAATGCATATGTTCTGTTTAGATTAATTAGATGTGAGAAACTATGACTGTCAGCTTATTCTGTAATACGTTTTGATTAGGGAAGAGAACTCCATGGAGGGGTATCCTTTTGTTTGGGCCACCAGGGACAGGAAAATCTTATTTGGCCAAAGCTGTAGCCACAGAAGCAAACAACTCCACATTTTTCTCAATATCCTCTTCAGATCTTGTCTCAAAATGGCTTGGAGAAAGTGAAAAGTAAGTAATTTAAGTTTCTTTTTTCATAACATTTGTAATGAACCTGAACTGATCCTTAGACTTTAAATGTGTGCCTCAGTGTAAATTGTGCCACATATTACTTATATTTTGAGAGCTCTGTACAGAGAGGATCTTGCATTTATTACGTTATGTATATTTGACCATGGTAGATTTTCTGATGCTATCTGGAGTTGCTAGTGTGCGATCTGCACTCGGACGTTTCTAGAGTAAAGCTGTTCATTGAAATGGTAGAGTATCTGTTGGAGGACCTGCACTCATTAAATAAGCAATTGCTTCTAACATGACTGTCTACCATCATAATATTCTATCAGTGCTGTATTGTTAAGCACTGCAACAAAAAGTGGACACTTAAAATAAAATAAAACTGTACACAGTCTCTGTAAATACAGACAGTCTCACTAAATATAAATCTGAAGACATTACATCAGTGAAGTAAACAAAAAGGTTTATAAAGGTATCAGTTTTCTTTCCCCTTTGAAAAGAAGATCAAACTGCACACTGTAAAAGTAATATTTGTTTGAGCCCATTCCATATAGCACATACATAAATACAGAGGATTGTGATTAGCAGATGTTCTGCAGCAGCTTTGCACAGTATTTGTGAGACGATGTGACCATTAGTGACTTCAGAAAGTCAGCAACACTTTACCACCTTTCAAACAATTCCAACTTTTATATTTTCTTGATGATTTCTGTCTTGTATAATACAGAATCTCAAGGAATGCAGTTAAAAAAAAGAGACTAACTTATAGGAATTTCTTCATTGTGGAGTTCTGTCCTTGATGTTCTTCGTATTTCACTGTTGCAGTCATTACATTTGGGTAATCTGCTGGTAGGTTGCCCTCAGTCGGCCTGAATAACAAAGTCCTGGGTCCTGTGTCGGTTGCTGTCTCCTCTTCCATGACGTCATGTCGTCAGGGGTATAAAACTGGCAGCCAACGCCATTTTATTCAGTCTTTCTTGCCGCGGAGTGCCCGAAGCAGAAGCAGTTCGCAAGTGCCGGTCGGCCGACTCCTGAAATTTTCGCATTTCAGTTTCAGAACCTAAGTCTTCAAACTAAAGCTAAGTACCCCGTTAGGGAAACTTTTTCTTGCTCCTTAGCAATGTCAGTAAAAGTTAATAATTGCATTACTTGTGGGAAGCAAATACCTCATAAGGATTTTCATCTGTACTGTATTCCTAACCTAGGCCCAGATCATAATGTGCCTTGCTGTCGGTTTTGTGCTAGATTTAACCAACACACTATTAAGCGTCGGTATACTTTTGCTTCTAAATATTTTGGATCAAGATTTAATTATCCTGAAATGTCATCGGTTAGCAATCAGACTACCGGAGTTCACAAAAAACGCAAAGAAAAAGATAGAGACAGACTGTCAAGGTCCAAAACAGACGAAGCTTCTAAGTCAGTCGCCGGTTCGCCAGTACTCAGTGAGGCGCTTTTGCATCCCCTGATACCCACTACTTTTGAGTCGCAGGCCTCTACCGAGACCCTTCGGAGATTCTCAGAGTATTGAACCTGCGAATGTCTCTCCCTTGGATGGGTCCGGAGCTGCTGAGCAGGCTCCGGCTTCTGAGGGTGTATTAAACCAATGCCAGCCTGAAAAACAAGGTCAAAAACATCTCTGTCTAAAAAACCGACGCATGAGCCACGTTCTCAGGCCCCTATGCCTAAAAAACAGATGATCAAAATGGCTGAGGACTTAATTACCTTGATCAGGGGTTCCCAACCCCCCCCCCCCCCATTTCTTCTGATTCCTCTTCTGATCAGGAATTTTCTATTCCACCCTATGAGGATTCTGATGCAAAGGAATCCATCCCCATCTGCGTCTCTTCCTGAGGATTGCTCTTTTGGAGAGACTTTGCATACCTTAAGGGAACATTTTCTCTGGGAGAGTCAGGATTTCTTTGAATCAAAAAAGAGGCTATGGGATTTTCTTCTTCTTCCTCAGCATAGGTCTTTGGCAATACCTCCTGTATTAGACATTGTTGATTATGTGTTTTCGGAATCAAGCATGGCTCCTGATTCCCTACCTCCGGCTCCTAGTAAGCCAGACAGATATTACAGGGTTTCTGACTCCCACAAATTTCTATTCAAAAATCCTGCTGCTGATCCTGAGACTATTTCACAGGGTCCCACGGGTGTAAAGGCCTCTACAGCCAGAAGTCCTACCCCCTCTGATAGAGATTCAAGAGCGCTGGATAGATGGGGAAAGAAGGTTTATACGTCTGCTACCTTGGCAGTCAGGGCCTTAAACTGCCAGTTTCATATGCTTAAATATCAACAGCATGTTATGGGCTTACTAAAACAGAAAATGATGTTGATTTCTGATTGTGTGGAAAATAAAGAGTCACAGGAATTATTGCATTCAGCAGAACAGGTTGGAAAGCATACTTTGCAATGTGGTTTTGATTCCTTGGGAGGCCTCTTGCAGGGCCGCAATTACTGGATCTGTGATTAGAAGGCATTCCTGGCTCAAGGAGCAAAATCTGCCTGATCATATTAAAGCTAAATTGTTGGATGCCCCCCTTGCAGCATGATACTCTGGTAATAAGGCAGAAGAAGTTTTAAAGAAAATGGAAGACAAAGCTAAATCTATGCAAACTGTAAAAGATTTCTTGCAAGTGCAACCACCCAGGCTCAGTAGGCACTGGCCTACTAAAAATTGGTCCTTCCCTGTGTCCAACAGAGCCACTCGAGGCAAATCCAAGCACTCAAAAGGCTCCAAATACCAATCACAGGGTTCTTACAGGTCAAAGCAATGGGGTGCCTCCACCTCCAAATCTGGAGGAAACAAAGCACAACACTACAGTAAGCAGTCTCAATGGCTTTCATCTACCGTCACCAAGCACTTATCTTTTGGCAGCCCCCTTGGGAGAAAAACTAGCACTTCATGCTCAAAATTGGCAGTTAATTACCCTGGACAAGTGGGTATTAAACATAGTATCCCAGGGGTACAGATTTAATTTCCATACTTTGCCAATTCCAAACGGATGGCCAGATCTGCCACAAAATCAGTGGGCAGAGGCTCAGAAACAAGTTATGTCCCTCATGGATATGGGGGCTGTTCAACCAGTAACAGAAAAAGAAAAAGTACAAGGTTTTTATTCAAGACTTTTCCTGGTAACCAGAAAAGACAATTCTTGGCGTCCAATACTGGACTTGTCAATTTTGAACACATTCCTGGACATTCCAAAATTCAAAATGCTGACTTTACAACAGCTACTGCCTATGCTGGGCAGGAACGCTTGGTTAGTGACTCTAGACTTAAGAGGCATACCTACATATACCAATAAGGGAATCATGCAGAAGATACCTCCGCTTCAAAGCAGGTTTTTTTGCATTACCAATTCTCTGCACTGCCCTCTGGCTTATCTACTGTGCCCAGGGTCTTTACAAAGTGCCTGGCACCAGTAATTGCATTCTGCAGACAAAGAAGCATACAAATGTATCCTTATCTGGACGACTGTCTCATTCAAGCAGATGACAAGGACACTCTTCTTCAACATCTGGCGTTTGTAAAAAGGCTTCTAACATGCCTAGGGTACACAATAAACAAAAAGAAATCCCAACTGGTACCCTCTCAAATAATTACATTCCTGGGTGCAAGCTTGAATACAACTGCCCAGATGGCTTACCTTATGCCAGACAAACAAAGGCAACTGACAACATACTTCAAACAAATGGCAACAAAAATCCAGTTATCTGGAAGACAAATTCAGCAGGCTTTGGGGTTCATGGCATCCTGCATTTTACTAATTCCATATGCGAGACTGCATACGAGGAAACTTCAATGGTACCTAAAAAGTTTATGGAGTCAACATTGTCACAGTCTGGAAACGATGATTCCTCTCATTCCCTGCCCTACAACAGGAGTTTCTTTGGTGGGCAGAGACATATCACTAAAAGAAGGGTCTGTCATTCACTGTACCCCCTGCCACCCAAATCCTAACTACAGATACATCAGACTATCCTTGGGGGGCTCACCTAGTGGGGAGATGCATTCAGGGCAAATGGAGCCCAAAACAAATGCATCTGCATATCAACCAGAAAGAGATGCTAGCTGTACAGAATGCTCTGACAGCCTTCCAAGGACTTACTTCATCCAGGACAACTACTGATAAAGATGGACAACACCACGGTTATGTGGTACATAAACAAGCAGGGGGGTACACATTCCTACCCCCTTTGCAGACTAGCCATGCCATTGTGGAACACAGCTTTGACTTACCCAAATACATCTTCAAGCTTAATTCCTGCCAGGAAAACAAAATACTCTGGCAGATGACCTAAGCAGAAATCTTATGGACCCGCACAAATGGAAACTGGATACACAAATCTTCAGCATGTTAACACAGAAATGGGGGAGCCCAGACATAGATCTATTTGCCTCTCCCCAAAATTATCAGTTAGACAAATTCTGCACAAGAACTCATCACAAAAAGGCATGGAAAGTGGATGCCCTATCAGTCTATGCCTTTCCCCCTCTGCCTCTTCTCTCCAAGGTCTTACTAAAAGTCAGACAAGAAAAAACAAAAATGATCCTAGTTGCTCCGGACTGGCCTCGCCAGCACTGGTACACACTTCTAAAGAATATGTCTCAACTTCTTCCTTGGTACTTGCCTCAAATACCTCATCTACTGTTTCAGCAGAACAATCAAGATGTTATGTGATCCTATCTCGCCTACATTCTGAACTGATGGGTTCGGAGCCGATCTTCGGCTCCGACTCGGCATGCTATACTATAGAGCGAAGTCTCTTATTGGCTGAGCTATTCTATATCCCAGGATGCACCACCACTACTTCCCCAGATCTCGTTTGCCGCTTTACAAGCAAAGACGTGGTCTCGAACTTGGCTGAGCTAAGTGCTTTCTTTCTAAGAATGGTCTGTCAGGAATTTTCTTAAATTTAACCCAAAAGCTGTTTTAACGGCTATCGTTGTGTATGATTGAGTTTTACTGATTTTATTTTTGTGGTAAATTTGTCTTTCAGGGTAAGGTTTCCGTTTAAGTTAGAGGGGCCTCCCCTCGTGCGTGAGTGAGCCTTCTTGTGTGAGTTTTGTGAGGTGGTCAAGTACCCGTTTTTAGTTAGAGGGTTCTTGGCCCTCCTGTTATGTGATTTATTTGTTGGCTTTCTCCTCTTGTTTTAACTGTAAAGAGAAATATTTCGAAACCCATTGTACTGGGTTAGATACATTGCTATATATTTTTTTTTCCTGTGACTACTAACTGTTGGCAATTATGTCTAAAGAGCACAGACCCTCAGGGTTTAAAAAATGTACCAGATGCAATTACAAGATGTTCATAACGGATGATCACTCCCTATGCGTGTACTGTTTAGGCCCCAAACACCTTCAGGAGTCTTGTAGCGTGTCACGCTTTTTCCTCTCGAGTCCTCCAAGAGAGGAAAAACAAATTGATTCTAAAAGGGCTTATCAAACCTACTTTCGAAGAGGCCTTATCTTCCTCTTCTTCTCCCTCAAAGAAAAAGAAATCGTCGGCTCCGACCAGTCCGTCGGAACCGACCACCAAGAAATCTCGGCAGGCTTCTCCATCGGCTCCACTGACTTCGGAGCCGAGGGCGGAACGGTCTGCCTCGATGCCTCCAGCCTCGACTTCTCTGGCTTCAGAGCCGATGGCTGGAGCTTCGAGAGGCGGGTCACCTTCATCGGCTCCACTGATTTTGGAGCCGATGGGAGTTGTCCGCTCAGACTCTTCCCCCTCGGCGCCGAAGCCCTCTTCGCACCGAGGAAATTACAATGGAGTCTCCCCGGCACCGATATTGATCGAGACAATTGAGCCGGTCCCCAGTCCTCGGGCCGGTGGAGAAGTCTTCCCGGACCCGTTCTATCTCCTCCCGGTCTTCCAAGATGTCGGATTCGGACATTGACAGGGTGCTCCAAAGGCTGTTCCAGTCGCCAGTCTTCCAAAAGTTAGTTTCGCTCCAGCCCAATCGGCTGAGCCGATTATCCACCCTAGCTTTAGTTCCTCCTCCAACAGCCTCGGCATCGTTGGAGCGGTGCTGGTGGAGCCGTTGGAGGTTTCGGTCGGCTCCGACCTTTACTCCTACCCGGCCTTGGGTCGGAGTTCGGTACACGGACCTCCTCGGTCGGCCCCGGGGGTGAGGCTTCAGGACCGATGTTTTTGGTTCCGAGCCTCTCTCTCGGTGCGTCGGCTGCGGGAGTGCCGTCTGCTGTTGTGGATTTGGGGGTCGGACCTTCCCAGGATTCTGGGGGTCCGGCCTTTAGAGCCATGAGGAGTGCTTTGGCCAAATCTTCCTTGGCTACCTCCACCGTCTCACCAGCACCTACCCTAGGCACGGAGACTGGTTCCTTTGTAGTCCCCCTGTCTCAAGACAGCGGAGCCCTGGGGCCTTAGGTTACTCCCATTGGAGATTCCCCCTTTCCAGGGGGTCCCTCTGAAGAGTCTTCGGAGGAACCCCCTAAGAAAAGGCAGTGCAAGAGGAAGCACGTCGACTACCCTGATGAGTCTCTCACCTCAGACACCGATCTTGATGATGCGGAAGGGTCCCCCAAGTCGTCCTTGGATGATGTCTCCTTTGCGGACATCTTGGAAGTCCTCAAACAACGAGGCAGCTGGCAGTCCAAACCCCCTTCCGCTGACGAGTCGGTGTTCCTCAAGGCCTTCGGGGCTCAAACCTCCGCCTCCTGGGTGTCTCCGCCCTTCGATGAGCTTCTAGATTTGATCTCTCGAAGGGTGTGGGAACACCCAGATTCTGTGGAACCGGTGCCTGCTCGCCCTAACAACTTTTTGTCAGCATCCCCGGAAAAGGAATTTCTCGCCAAAGGTGTGGCTGTAGATGCTCTGGTGGTGGCATCTGCTACCCAGCAAGATGTGGCAGAGGCTTCAACGTCCGTCCATCCTCCTAATAAGGCGTCTAGGAGCATGGACTGCACGGGAAGCACTTACTTCAGCGGCCTTTACTTTAAGGTCTCTGAATTACCTGACGCACTTCACTAGACTTCAGAGGGATCTGATCAAGGAACTCTCGGATACCCTGTCTGGTAACCTACCTGAGCAGTTAGCCCAGACGGTTAGCTCTCAGTTGGCTACTCCATCGTCGATATCGAACTCGTCCATGAGGCTCATTTCGTATGCAGCCGAGGGGACGAGTAGAGCAGCGGGTACGGGCGTTGCTCTACGGAGGCAAGCCTGGCTCCGCCTGTGTCATTTTGCGGAAGCCTTCAAGTCTTCCTTTGCTGACACTCCCTTTGATGGGTCCTCCTTGTTTGGACCCAAGGTAAAGGACACCTTGACCCGCTGTGAGCAAGAGGGTAAGACTTTGACTGCTGTAGGGGCACGGTTTTCCACTCCCTTTTGGCCTTATCCCAAGGCTAAAAGAGGAGGGAAAATGTGGTTCCATAAGTCTCAGAAGACTTACCCCTCGCAGCAGGACGATCCCCCTTCTAGAGGCAGAGGAGGGGGAAATTTTTCAGGATGACGCCATCCCAGAGGCGGCAGAGGCCCCCGCAACACTGGAGACCGCGAGTCCTTTCGTGGCTCTTCAGCCTTCCAGCATCCCTGAAGGATGGCCCGACTGCGCAGCTCCGGAGCCAGTCGGGGGTCGTTTTTCGAGGCACCTAAAGGCCTGGGAGAGTATCGCTCAGGACCGATGGGTGCTCGGAATTATCGCCGGAGGTTACGTTATTCCCTTTTCTCGTGTCCCCCCCCCCCCCCGTCATCCAGGAAAATCCCGGACCCGCCACCCAGTCAGCAGGATATGGCAGCTGTCGAAATCTCAAAGCTGCTTCAAAAAGGAGTCATCCAACCTGTCCCCGCAGACCAGACCGGATTAGTGACTTACTCAAAATTCTTTTTGGTGCCAAAAAAGACCGGGGACTTGAGGCCCATTTTGGATCTCAGCAACCTAAATCGATCAGTCAAGAAGTCCAAGTTCCGAATGGTCACCTTACAATCCATTCTCCCGCTACTGGAGAAAGGTGTTTGGATGTGCTCCATAGATCTCAAGGATGCCTGTTATCACATTCTGATAGATCAGGCGTCCAGGAGACATTTGCGCTTCAGCCTGGGAGACAGTCACTTCCAATTCTGCGCACTGCCCTTTGGTCTCACCACAGCCCCCAGGGCGTTCACCAAATGTTTGTCAGTTGTGACTGCTCACCTGAGGAGTCTAGGATTCCAGGTGATGTCCTTCAAGAATGCAACTGCAGTCATAACATGTGGGTTGTCCTGCCTCAGGCAGCCCTCGGTCGGCCGGATTCCAAAGTCTGGGTCCGACGTCGGCTGATGTCGCATTTCTCTCCGTCAGAGCGGCTGGAGTACATAAGCATCAGCCGACGCCATTTTCTTCAGTCTTTCTTGCTGCGCGGTGCCCGAAGCAGAAGCAGTTCGTAAGTGCCGGTCGGTCAGCTCCTGTATTCTTCGATTACGAAGTCATCAAAAAAGCTAAGTACCCCGTTGGGGACCTTTTCTTGCCTCAGCCGATGTCAGAAATTACTGAAAAAGTTAACAATTGTCTATCTTGTGGTAAACAAATACCTCATAAGGATTTCCACTCTTACTGTCTACCTTGCCTTGGCCCAGACCACGACGTCTCGGCCTGTGTAGCCTGTGCTCGCTTCAACAAGCGCACCCTCAGGCGCCGGGCGGAGTTCGCTGAAGATTTTTTCGGCGATAAATTTGCTTACACCATGCCGTCGGATCTTCCGACAAGACCGGGACTGACATCCTCGGCCCGCGTCTACCACCGACTCCACGCCAAAACCTAGCGTGAGTGCTCCGGTTCCCTCTGAGACTGTCTCTCCACCGCTCCGAACCGAAGACACCGCATTACCGATGACTCCGATTCCGGACATCACTCCGCCAGTTATCGATTTTCCTCCGGATACCGAAACCGAGGAAATGCCCGAGACCATTGCTGTAGACAAGGTCACTCCTGCACGTGGAGCTGCCAGGCCTCCTATGGCCATGTCTATTAAGGCCTACACTAGGGCTAAGGCAGCCAGCAAAACAAAACATCTTACTACTAAAACCTTACCTCAGCCTACTCCAGAGACACAAATTATGTCTATGGCTGCTGACTTAATTTCTATGATTAGAGGTTCACATGAACCCATCCTGAGAGAGGATCCCAACCTCCTTCTGATAAAAGGCCCCGGGTTGAACACTCTGACCCTATCCCTTCAGATGAAGATTCTGAGGGCTCTGTCCACTCTGATAGCCAGGAAGAGCTCTTCCAGACCTATGAGGACTCGGATGCAGAAGATTCCATCCCCTCGGCCTCCCCTCCTGAGGATATTTCTTTTGGAGAAGTTCTGCATACCATGAGGGAACATTTCAAGTGGCAAGGACAGGAATATTCTGATTCCAGAAAATGCCTTAGGACTTTCCTTAAGAAGCCCCAGCACAGGCCCTTAGCTATTCCTCCTGTACTTGATGTTTTGGATGATTTATATTCTGACTCTAGTGCTACCCCTGACTCTCTTCCTCCGGCTCCAGCCAAGCCAGACAGGTATTACAGGGTTCCAGAAACACATTCTCATTTATTCAGGGCCCATACTGCTGATTTGGAAACTATTTCACAGGGGCCTAAAGGAGTTTCAGCTTCCACCTCTAAAAATCCATTGCCCTCCAACAGGGAAGCTAGGTCATTAGAGAGATGGGGCAAAAAGGTTTACACATCCACTACCTTATCTATGAGAGCTTTGAATTGCCTTTTTTTTCAAAAAATTTTTGGTTTAAAAA